>NW_026596079.1:20390255-20414274 GCF_907164565.1 Psammomys obesus | reverse complement strand
GTGTGTGTGTGTGTGTGTGTGTGTGTGTGTGTGTGTGTGTGTGTGTGAATCCTGGTACTATAGGTTTCACTTGGTAGCTTTGGATATCCAGTTACGATATTTTCTTTCTCACTGTATAGTATCTCCATTTAAATTTCTTTCATCTATGTATATATTTTAGTAAGATTCTACAGTGATAGTTTTCCAAAAGTTTTTTTTCATTATTATTATTAGTAGTTACAATTTATTCACTTTGTATCCCTGCTGTAGCCTCCTCTCTCATCTCCTAGTGGTCTTACCCTCCCTTCTCCTACTTTCAATGTCTATCCTGTTTGCCCTTCTAATGAGGATTAAGCACCTTCCTTAGGGTCCTCCTTGTTGTTTATCTTCCTTAGGACTGTAGATTTTAGTATGTTTATACTATATTATGTGACTAACATCCACTTATAAGTGAGTGTATACCATGTGTGTCTTTCTGCTTCTCGGTTACCTCATTCACTTTTGATTTTTTGAGTTAATTTTGAATCCAGCCAGTTTGCTGAAAGTGTTTCATCAGCTGTAGGAGCTCCCTGGTAGAATTTTGTCACTCATGTGTACTGTTACATAGCATCTGCGAATAGTGAGACTTTGACTTCTTTCTTTACAATTTGTATCCTCTTGATCTCCTGTAGTTGTCTTATTGCACTGGCTAGGAATTTAAGTACTATATTGAAGAGATTCAGAGAAAGTGGACAGCCTTGCCTGGTCCCTGATTTCAGTGGGGTGGAATTAAGTTTCTCTCTGTTTAGTTTGATGTTGGCTATAGGCTTGCTGTATATTGCCTTTATATGTTTAGGTATGTGCCTTGTATCCCTGAAATTTCCAAGACTTTAAACATAAGTGGGGTTTGGATTTTGTCAAATGTTTTTCGGTATCTAAGGAGAGAATCATGTGGTTTTTCTCCTTCAGTTTGTTTATATAGTGGATTACATCGATGGATTTCCTTATATTGAACCACACCTGCATACCTGGGATGAAGCCTATTTGGTCATGGAGGATGATACCTTTTAGGTGTACTTGGATTCAGTTTGTGAGTATTTTTGCAACAGTGTTCATAAGAGAAATTGGTCTGGAATTCTTTTTCACTATTGAGTATTTGTGTGGTTTAGGTATCAAGGTGACTTTGGCCTCATAGAATGAGTTTCATAATTTCCCTTCTATTTATGTTTTGTGACATCATTTGAAGATTATTGGAGATAGCTTTTCTTTGAAGGACTGGTAGAATTCTGCACTGAAGCCATCTGGCCCTGTGCTTTCTGTGGAAGGGAAATTTTGATTACTGTTTCTATTTCTTTAGGAGATATGGTTCTATTTATCCGAGTCTAACTCAATTTTGGCAAGTAGAAATTATCAAGAAAATTATCCATTTTAATTAGATTTTCAAATTTTGTGCTATATGGGCTTTTGAATAAGACCTAATGATTCTTTGGATTTCCTCAGTGTCTGTCCTTACATCCTCCTTTTCAATTCTGAATTTGTTGATTTGGGTAGTGTCTCCTGCCCTTTAATTTGGCTAAGGGTTTGTCTATCTTGCTCATATTTTTCAAAGAACCAGCTCTTGGTTTCAATGATTCTTTGAATTCTTTATTTTGTTTTTATTAATTTACTTTTTATAAATTACAATTTATTCACTTTGTATCACCCCTGTAGCTCACTCCCTCTACATCTCCCAATTGCACCCTCCCTCCCCCTTCTCCACCCATGCTACTCCCCCAGTCTAATGAGAGGAGATCGCTTTCATTTGATCTTAGTCTATCATGTCTCATCAAGCCTGGCTGCATTGTCTTCTTCTGTGGCCTGCTAAGGCTGCTCCCCCATCAGGGTGAGGTGATAAAAGAACAGGCCAATCATTTCATGTCAAACACAGTCCCTGTTCCCATTACTATGGAACCCACTTGGACACTGAACTGCCACGGGCTACATCTGTGCAGGGGTTCTAGGTTATCTCTATGAATGGTCCTTGGTTGGAGTATCAGTCTCAGAAAAGACCCCTGTGCCCAAATATTTTGGTTCTGTTGCTCTCCTTGTAGAGCTTCTGTCCTCTTCAGGTCTTACTATTTCCTACTTCTTTCAAAAGATTCCCTGCTCTCTGCCCAAAGGTTGGCCATAAGTCTCAGCATCAGCTTTGATACCCTGCAGGGTAGAGCCTTTCAGAGGCCCTCTGTGGCAGGCTCTTGCAATGTTCCTTGTTTTCTGCTTTTCTGATTGAGGACTGAGCACTGTAGCCAAAGTCTTAGTTCTTCGGTAGATTCTTCAGGTGTACAGACTTTAGTATGTTTATCTTACATTATATGTCTAATATCCACATTATGAGCGAGTATATACCTTGTGTGTTTTTCTGCTTCTGGGATACCTCACTCAGGATGATATTTTCCAGTTCCCACCATTTACCTGCAAATTTCATGATTTCCTTGTTTTTTATTGCTGAGTAATATTCCATTTTGTAGATGTATCACAATTTCTGTATCCATTCCTCACTTGAGGGGCATCTGGATTGTTTACAGCTCCTGGCTATTACAAATAAAGCTGCTACAAACATGGTTGAGCAAATGTCTTTGTTGTGTACTTGAGCATCTTTAAGATATATGCCTAGGAGTGGTATAGCTGGATCTTAAGGAGTGCTTTTCTTAATTGTCTGAGAAAGCACCACATTGATTTCCAGACTGGTTGTGCAAGTTTTCATTCTCACCAGCAGTGGAGGAGGGTTCTCCTTTCCCCAAATCCTCTCCAGCATGTGTTGTCTCTTGACTTTTTGCTCTTAGCCATTCTGATGTGTGTAAGGTGAAATCTCAGGATCATTTTGATTTGCATCCCTCTGATGGCTGAGGACGTTGCATATCTCTTTAAGTGTTTCTCTGCCATTCCATATTCCTCTATCGAGAATTCTCTTTAGCTCTGTACCCCATTTTTTAATTGGATTACTTGATTTGTTGCTATTTAACTTCTTGAGTTCTTCATGTATCCTGGATATTAGCTCTCTGTCAGATATAGGGTTGGTGAAGATCCTTTCCCAATTTGTAGGCAGTCGTTTTGTTCTGACAACAGTGTTCTTTGCTTTACAGACGCTTTTCAGTTTCATGAGGTCCAATTTATTGATTGTTGCTCTTAGAGCCTGTGCTGTTGATGTTCTGTTCAGGAAGTTGTCTCCTTTGCCAGTGAGTTCAAGACTTTTTCCCACTTTTTCTTCTAACCAAATTAATGTGTCTAGTTTTATGTTGAGGTCTTTGACCCACTTAGACTTTAGTTTTGTGCAGGGTTATAAGTATGGATCTACTTGCATTTTTCTACATGGAGATATCCAGTTAGACAAGCACAATTTGTTAAAGATGCTATCTTTTTTGAATTGCATGATTTTGGCATCTTTGAGATAAGTTGTCCATAAGTGTGTGGGTTTATTTCAGGGTCTTCTATTCAAGTCCATTGATCCACCAGTCGGTTTCTATGCCAGTACCATTCAGTTTTTAATATTGTTGCTCTATAGTACAGCTTGAGATCAGGGATGGAGATACCTCCAGATCTTTTATTGCAGAGGATTGTTTTAGCAATTTTGGGTTTCTTGTTATTCCATAAGAAGTCGAGAATTTTTCATTCAATGTCTGTAAATAATTTTGTTGGTTTTTTGGTGGGAATTGCATTGAATCTGTAGATTGCTTTTGCTAAGATGGCCATTTTTACTATGTTAATCCTGCCAAGCCATGAACATGGGAGATCTTTCCATCTTCTTATATCTTCTTCTAATTCTTTCTTCAGAGACTGGAAATTTTTTTCATATAAGTCTTTGGCTTGCTTGGCTAGGGCCACTCCAAGGTGCTTTATGTCCTTTGTGGCTATTGTAAACGGTGCTATTTCCCCAATTTCTGTTTTTTTTTTACTTATATTTTTATCCAGCCACTTTGCTGAAGGTGTTTATCTGCTGTAGGAGTTCCCTGGCAGAGTTTTTGGGGTCACTCAGGTGACTATCATATCATCTGCAAATAGTGATATTCTGACTTCTTCCTTTCCAATTTCTATCCCCTTGATCTCTTTTTTTTTAAATTTTTTTTAATTTTATTTTTTTCTTATCAGTTACATTTTATTAACTCTGTATCCCAGCCTTGTCCCGATCCCTCATTCCCTCCCAGTCCCTCTCTCCCTCCCTCATCTCCACCGTGTCCCTTGCCAAGTCCACTGATAGGGGGGACCTCCTCCCCATTCATCTGATCCTGTTTTATCAGGTATCTTCAGGACTGGCTGCAAAGCTCTCTTCTGTGGCCTAACAGGACTGCTCCTCCCTTGGGGGGTGGGGAGGCCAAAGAGCCAGTCATTGAGTTCCTGTTAGAAATAGTCCTTGTTCCCCTCACTATGGGAAACCAATTGGTTACTGAGCTACCACAGGCTACATCTGAGCAGAGGTTCTAGGTTACATTCATACATGGTCCTTGGTTGCATGTCAGTCTCAGAAAAGACCCTGTGCCCAGATATATTTGGTCCTTGTGGAGCTCCTATCCTTTCCTCATCAGACTAACTTCCCTTCTTATTGCTCTAGCTAGGACTTCAAGAACTATGTTGAAGAGATGTGGAGAGAGTGGGCATCCTTGCCTTGTCCCTGATTTCAGTGGGATTGCTTTAAGTTTCTCTCTGTTCAGTTTGATGTTGGCTATAGACTTGCTTTATATTGCTTTTACTATGTTCAGGTATGTGCCTTGTATCCCTGATCTCTCCAAGACTTTAAAAATAAATGGATTTTGGAATTTGTCAAATGCTTTTTCAGCATCTAAGGAGATTATCATGTGTTATTTTTCTTTCACTTTGTTTATGGTGTGGATCACATTGATGGATTTCCATATACTGAACCACCTCTGCATACCTGGGATGAAGCCTACTTGGTCATAGTGGATGAAATCTTTGATGTGTTCTTGTATTCTCTTTGCAAGTATTTTGCATCAATGTTCATAAGGGAGATTGGCCTGAAATTCTCCTTCTTTGTTGGGTATTTGTGAGGTTTAGGTATCAAGGTGACTGTGGCTTCCTAGAATGAGTTTGGTAGTGTTCCTTCTGTTTCTATTTTGTGGAATACTTTCAAGAGTGTTGGTGTTAGTTGTTCTTTGAAGGACTGGTAGAATTCTGCACTGAAACCATCTGGCCCTGGGCTTTTTTGGGGTGGGAGACTTTTAATGACCACTTCTATTTCCTTAGGGGATATATGACTATTTAATTTATTTTCCTTGTCTTGATTCAGCTTTGGTAAGTGGAATTGTTCAAGAAAATTGGTCATTTTATTTAGATTTTCAAATTTTGTGGTGTATAGGCTTTTGAAGTAAGTCCTAATGATTGTTTGGATTTCCTCAGTGTCTGTAGTTATGCCCCCCACTTTTCATTTCTGATTCTGTTGATTAAGATAGTGTCTCTCTGTCTTTTAGTTAGTTTGTCTATCTTGTTGATTTTCTCAAAGAGCCAGCTCTTGGTATTATTGAACCTTTCAATTGTTTTATTTGTTTCTAATTTATTGATTTCAGCCCTGAGTTTGATTATTTCCAGCTGACTACTCCTCTTTGGTGTCTCTGCTTCTTTTTTTTCCCCCTAGGGCTTTTACATGAGTCATTAAGTTGCTTGCATGAGATGTTTCAAATTTGTCTTGAAGGAACTTAGAACTATGGATTTTCCTCTTAGTCCTGCTTTCATCGTTTCCCATAAGTTTGGGTATATTGTGCTTTCATTTTCATTGAATTCTAGGAAGACTTTAATTTCTTTCTTTATTTCTTCCCTGAACCAGCTGTCATTGAATAACGAGTTGTTCAGTTTCCATGTGTGTGTAGGCTTTTTGCTATTTCTGTTGCCATTGAGGGCCAGCTTTATTCCTTGGTGATCTTGTTTTGTGACCAACTATATGGTCTGTTTTGGAGAAGGTTCCGTGATGAGAAGAAGATAAATTCCTTTGTGTTAGGGTGAAATGTTCTGTAGATGTCTGTTAGGTCCATTCGATTCATGACCTCTAACAGAGTCATTGTTTCTTTGTTTAATTTCTGTTTTGTTGACCTGTCCTTTGTTGAGAGTGGGGTGTTGAAGTCTCCCACTATTAATGTGTGGGGAATCTATGTGTGGCTTAAGGTTTATTAATGTTTCTTTTACAAATGTGGGTGCTCTTTTATTAGGGGCATAGATGTTCAGAATTGTAATTTCTTCTTTTAGAGTTTTCCTTTGATGAGTATGAAATGACCTTCCACAACTCTTTTGATTAATTTTGGTTGAAAATATATTTTATTAGATATTAAAATGGCTACTCATGCTTGCTTCTTGGGTCCATTTGCTTGGAAAACCATCTCCCAGCCCTTTACTCTCAAGTAATATCTATCTTTGTGACTTAGGTGTGTTTATTGTATGCAACAGATTTTTGGGTCTTGTTTATGTATCCATTCTGTTAGTCTGTGTCTTTTTATTGTAGAGTTGAGTCCATTAATGTTGAGGGAGATTAATAACCAGTGGCTTTTAGATGCTTTGATTTTGCTGTTGGCCTTTGATAGTGTGTTTGTGTGCTTGCTTACTTTTAGTTTTGTTGTAGTTTGTGTTTTCCTGAATTTTGTTAGTTTTCCTGGATGGTATTTTTCCTTCTATTATCTTCTGTAACTCTGGATTTGTGGGTAGGTATTGTTTAAATTTGATTTTTGTCATTGAATATCTTGTTTTCTCCATATATGATGACTGAGAGCTTTGCTGGTTATATTAGCCTGGGCTGACATCTGTGTTCTCTTAGGGTCTGCATGATATCTGTCCAGCCCCTTCTGGCTTTTGTAGTCTGTGTTGAGAAGTCAGGTGTGTTTCTGATGGGTTTGCCATTATATGTTACTTGGCCTTTTTCCCTCACAGTTTTTAGTATTTTTTCTTCGTTCTGTATACCTACTCTTTTGATTATTTTGTGGCAGGAGGATTTTCTTTTTTGGTCTAATTTATTAGGTGTTCTGGAGGTCTCTTGTAGTCTTATAGGCCTCTCCTTTAAGTTGGGGAAATTTTCTTCTATGATTTTGTTGAAAATATTTTCTTGGACATGGAGGAGGGAATTTTCTTTTTCCTCTATTCCTATTATTCTTAGGTTTTGTCTTTCCATATTGCCTTGGATTTATTGGACAGTTTGTGTCAGGAACTTTTTGGTTTTAACATTTTCTTTGAAGGATACATGGATTTCTTCTGTTGTTTTTTTCCACACCTGAGATTCTTTCTTGCATCTCTTGAGGTCTGTTGGTTATTCTTACCTCTGTAGTTCCTGTTTTCTTCCCTAAATTCTTCCTTTCCATGATTTCCTCTATTTGTGTTTTCTTTAATTTTTCCAATTCTATCTTCAGATCTTGAGTTGTTTTGTTGATGTCCTTCACCTGTCTGATTGTATTTTCCTGTTTTTCCTTTTGTTCCTTTTGTTCCTGTTTGTTTGAACATTCCTCTGTTTCTTTTCTTTCTTTCAGTGATTTAATTATTTCCTCTCTGAAGGCCACAAACTGTTTGGCTGCATCTTTTCCTATTTCTTCACAGATGGCCATAATCTCTTTGTCTTTATCTTCCTCCATTTCTTTACAGATGGCCACAATCTGTTTGACTTTATCTTCTTCTAATTCTTTACATATTTTATTTGTTTCTTCTATTATCTTCTTCATCAAAATAGATGTAAGGTCATCTTCTTGAATTTCAATTATGCTAGGGTGTCCAGGGCTGCTTGCCCCTGGATAACTGTGTTCTGGAGATGCCATATTGCTCTGCCTTTTGTTGGTTGAGCCTTTATTCTGGCCTCTACCCATTGGACTATTTTAGGTGTTTTCTGATAGTTTCTGGTTCTTCCTGGAATCTTGGGGTGGGGAGAATCCCTTTGGCAGGAATATGATTTTTCTTGAAGGAGGCCTCCTCCCCTTTTTGGGTATGGTCACTGAATGGCCAGTGTTTCTCAGGAATTGCCACTGCTCACCTCAAGCGTATAGAACTGAGTGGTAATTGTGGTCTTTGTTAAGCAGGGGGCCTCTCTTGTCACCCGTAGAAGTCCTGAAAACAGCTGTCCTGCTTCAGGGTTTCTTCCTCTGAATTTAGTGAGTTGTTGCTGTTATTACACTGTTTTCCTGACACGGCCCTCTTGAAGAACCTGCTGATTCTCTAGCTGTGGGGTTTTCTCCCAACAGGGAAACTCAGTTTGGGTAAGTTTGCTTTCATTTTCATTTACTTCTTCTCTGTCCCAGCTGTCATTGAGTAGAGAACTGTTTGGTTTCCATGAAGTTGTGAGGTCTAGTTTTAGACAATGCTGTTCTGACAGGAAACAAAGGATTATTTCAGTCTTCTTTTATTTTTTAATGCTTGCCTCTGCCTGACTATATGGTCAATTTTGGAGAAGGTTCCATGGGGTACTGAGAAGAAGATGTACTCTTTTGTGTTTGGATGAAAAGTTCTGTAGACATCAGTTAGGTCTATTTGATTTAACACTCTGTAAGTGTCATTATTTCTCTATTTAGCTTCTGTCTCGATGATCTGTCCCTTGTTGAGAGTTGGCTGATGAAGTCTTCCACTGTCAATGTGTTTTGATAAATTTGTGATTTAATCTTTAATAATGTTTCATTTGTGAATGCAGGAGCCCTTGTGTTTGGTGCATAGATGTTCATGATTGTGATGTTGCCTTGGTGGATTTTTCCTTTGATGAGAATGAAGTGTCCTCTCCATCCCTTTTGATTAATTTTGGTTTGAATTCTATTTTGTTAGATATTAGGATGGCTATTACAGCTTGCTTTCTGGGTCTGTTTGATTGGAAAACCTTTTTCCAGCTCTTTTATCTGAGGTAGTGTTTGTCTTTGTTTCAGAGATGTGTTTCTTGAATGCATCAGAATGTTGGATCCTGTATCCATGACCATTCTGTTAGTCTGTGTCTTTTTATTGGAGAGTTGAGTCCATTGATGTTGATAGATAATAGTGATCAATGAATGTTAGGTCCTTTTATTGTGGAGTTAGTGGTGATAGTGTGTTTGTGTGCTTTTTTTCTTTTGATTTTTTGTTGTGAAGTTATCGATATACTGTGTTTTCTTGGGTGTAAATGACTTCATTGAGTTGGAGTTTTCCTTCTAGTATCTTCTATAGGACTGGGTTACTGTGTAGATGTTGTTTAAATTTAGTTTTGTCATGGAATATTTTGTTTTCTACATCTATTGTGATTAAAGTTTTGCTGTGTATTGTAATCTGTGGTTGGCCTCTGGTCTTTTAGTGTTTGCATGACATTTGCTCATGCCATTCTGGCTTTTACAGTCACTGTTGAGAAGTCTGCTGTTTTTCTAATGGATCTAACTTTGTATGTTACTTGGCATTTTCCCCTTTCTGCTTTTAGTATTTTTTTCTTTGTTCTGTAGATTTAATGTTTTGAGTATTATGTGACATGTGGAGTTTCTTTTCTGGTCTGGTCCATTTGGTGTTCTGTAGACCTCTTGTATGTTTAATGACATCTTTAAGTTGGAAAACTTTTCTTCTATGATTTTCTTGAAAATATTTTCTGGACCTTTGAGCCTGGAATCTTTTTTTTTTTCATCTATTCCTATTATTCTCAGGTTTCATCTTTTCATGGTGTCATTGATTTCTTGGATGTTTTGTGTCAGGAACTTTTCTGTTTTCATGTTTTGTTTGAAAGATATATTGATTTCTTCATTTGAATCTTCAGCATCTCAGATTCTCTCCTCCATGTCTTGTATTATGTTGGTGTTGCTTATCTTTTTGGTTCCTGATCTCTTAGCTAAGTTTTCTATCTCCAAGATTTTTTCAGTTTGTGTTTTCTTTATTGATTTTAATTCATTTTCATGTCTTGCACCATTTCCTTCACCTGTTTATCCGTGATGTCCTCTATTTGTTTGGCTGAATTCACTTGTATTTCTTTGAGAGATTTGTTTGTTTCTTCTTTATGTGCCTCTAATAACTGCATAAGTATAGATTTAAGATCATGTTCTCGTGTTTCAGATGCATTAGTATATCCGTTAATTTTGGGGGTTGATGTTGAAGGCATGATGTCCTGTGTTTTGTTGGCTGTGTTCTTATGCTGGCCTTTAGCCATCTAATTGCCCATAGCCCTGAGTGTTAGTTCCTGGAACCTGTACTGAAGACTGGATCTGCTTGTCTCTGGAGTCTGGAGTAGTCTTCAGGAAGATGAGAAAGGTCCAGGTGTTGGAGAATGGGGGCTGGTGTTCCAGAAGCAGCTAAGGAAGAAAAGTCAAAGTCACATGTCCACAGTTGCTGGAACATGTGTGGGAGCATGTGTGAAGGCCAGGGGCAAGCATGGGCAGATGCTTGGAAGGGCGGGGAACAAGTGCAGGTGGGGATGTGGGCATGATTTTTGGGCACAGTCTGCATGCGCAGGTACCCTGAATGGCACAGAGTGGGTGGCAGCAAATGGTGTCTCAGATGGGAGCTGAGTCATGGCCCAAAAGCCTGGCAGACTCTGTGCTCCTGCTACACTCTGTGCCTGGTCTGTACAGGGTGACCAGCAGAACAATGGCTTGGATATTGTGAATGCTGTCCCAGGAATCCTGATACTGCCTCTCAGATTCAGGTGAGAGCCACGGGGACCCTGGATCTAATCGATCCCACATGTTCCAGGAATCAGATGCTGCCCACATGGGAGTGGGAGGTATCTGGGGTCTGGCTGCTGGAGCTGAGGGTTCCCAGACCTGGGGCTCTGCTTGAACTCCCTGGGGTATGTAAAAAGCACAGGGGCCTCCGTTTGTGATTCTCAGATCTGGGCTCTGCCACAGGGGCCCTGGATCCAACTGACCACAAATGTCCCAGGAATCCTGGTGCTGCCCATAGGAGAGCCAGAGGGATCTGAAGTCTGGCCACTAGAGCAAAGGGTCCTTGGATCTAGGGCTAAGCAATCGCCAGGGCATGCAAAAGTGCAGGGGGTCCACAGTTAGCTACTCCCAGACTCTGATGGCCATGGGAATGGTGTGGAGGGCTGCATCCGATTGGCCCCAACTCATATGTTGTAGCCTCTAGCCCAGGAAGCCTCAAAGTTGATGCTCTGGATGCAGAAGTCCACCCACCAGTTTCAGAATTTCGGATCCTCTGCCCTTCAGATATGGTGCATGCTGGTCACCACCATCTTGGACCCTCCATCCCCAATGGTTTTTCAAAATGTCTGTAGTGTTAGTTATCATTCTCCAATCCGTTTATGTACCCAGCACTTTCCTGCTCTTTAATTCTCCTATTGTAATTTCCTCATGGTCACCTTTTAAGACTATATGTTATTTCTCTGTTCTTGGAAGGTCTTTTCCATGCACCAAATAGAAGGTCTCTTAGCTTACAGTCAAGAAACAAATGGAAACTTATGCTCTACAGCAACTTGAAACACTGTTTAGCAGTCTGATGACAAGTGTTTACAGGGCCAGCATAAGGTAACAGGACCCTCTGATGCCTTTGTGTCAGTCCTGTGATTCCAAGAAAACCATGTCACCTTTGTTGAATCCAACTTTTGACTCAACAACCCTGAAACAGCACTCCTATATAGATTTGCACATCAAAGCACATGATTATTTATAATAGCAATAACAGTCAACTAATAAACAGCAAAAATAAAATTCTAAGAGATCTGTCTTGACTTATAATTATGCTAAAGCAAACAAAAACCCCCACAAAGAAAAAACTGCTGACTGTTGGTATCTTCCCTTCGCAGCCAGCAAGAGAATGCTCAAGAAATACCAGACAATCTGAAAAATTGTACGTATTTCCAGGAAAAAGCAAAAACAAACAGCTTACCAAAATCACAATGCTGCAGCAGTCTGCCTGTGCCTGAGCATGGTGGTCTGTGAACACAGCTGCAGCTCCCTGGGATCACATTCGACTGTTGGTTCTTCAGGAATGGGAAGCAGGAGGCAAAGGAAGTAGAAAACCAAATTAGTCAGATTAATCAGGACAAAAACTCACATTGAGTTTTTTGCCTATTCTACGTGGCTGTGAGTGATAAGGAATTATCTGTTAATACAGAAAAATTCATGTGAGTGTTTGACAGATGTTTCCCAGCCTGGGGACAGTAGAGTACCGGAGAAGTCTGGGGTAAATGAGAAGACCTAAGAATAATAATTGCATGGCCCATTTCCACTGCCTAGATGGCCAGATTACAGAACTCCAGCTGGTTCTCTCTTCTCAGCACTCACCCAGATTTCTAGCATTTTGCACTCTTGCCAGATCACCAAGGTTCTTAGCCTGAGACTTTATTTTTATGCTGATGTCAAAAGAGTGATATCTTGTACACACTGTCTTGGACAATGCTGTTTTTTTTTTCTTCTGCCTCTTTCTATTTCATCCTCTCCCTTCTTTAATCTACCTCTTCGTGTTCTTTTTCTTCCTGCACTGAGTTATTGGGCAGTTCATCGATGTTCACTATAGCACTTTTAATGTAGATAATATTATTGCCATCACATTTTATAGATACAGATTGCGATGAGATAATTCCTATAGCAAGCCTAAGATCTCAATCTGGGAAGAGAAGACTGAACCATTGAAATATGATTTCAGAGCATATTCTTTGTTCTGTAGTGAGGTCCCTGGCTGCAAAGCTTTCCTTAATCATCTCTGGAGTGGTACCTGAAGACTTTTCAGCTTGTGGGGGTGAATACAGATATGAAGCTGAGGAAAGTAACACAAATTTGAATTTCATGAGACAGAGCAACCATTAGTGCAGGTACGGAATCACAGCTTCTTAATATAAACTCTTCTCTGTGCCAGTGGGGTCTAGATACTTCACCTTTCCAAGCTTCCATAGTCCCTGGGGTGTACTTCAAATCTTCTTTCTACCCAACTCTCTGAACTTGAGCTCTTCATTGTAAGCCCTTATCCCCTCTGCCTGGTTTCCGGGGCTAATTTTTCACATGACCTGTTTTGATATATTGCCAATAGCAGGACTCTCAGCATCTTACCATGAAGACTGTACTCCTCCCACATCTAACTCAACACACTGTTTACAAAACATATGCCCAGCTCTTTCCAGGTTCCCAGCATGGTAAACACAAGGTGAACAGTCTTGGAACCTGCCGAATATTCTCAACCCATCTCCCTGCATCTTGATTAATTTTAATTCAATTTAACATGTTTTCCAAGGCAAACCTGCTTCAGAATTTATCTCATCTATTCAAACATTACTATGTCCCTGGAATTGTGCTCATGTGAGTCCCCTCAATCAACTGCCCATGTTCACAGGCTACCTACCCAACAGCAGTACTTGATTTTCTGCAGCCATCTGACAACACTCCAGTTTGGATATCTCTGTACTTGGTCCAGTTTCAATGTTTTCTTCCTAACAGAAGCTGAGACTATAAAAAAACAAAACAAAACAAAACACCATTTGGTAAAAAGTACCAAGTTCACATAGTAAAACTTTAGAAGGTGGCAAAAGGGACTTGCAGTGAACAGCTGGTTTCACGCTCCATTTGGTTAAAGATTCATTGTGAACTCACCATGCTCTAGCTACCTAAACATGTTCTGGGTAGAGAGGAGAGACATGCAGAATTGTGTGTGTATATGTGTGTGTGTGTGTGTATTTTTATAGATGTATATTTGTATATGAATTTTTGTTTATTTAAACAAATCAAACACTGTCCATAATATACTGTATTTGCATTTTCCCTTTGTTTTGGCTGCTTTTTGTCATCTCAACACATGCTAGGCTAGTCTGGGAAGAAGGAACCTCAGCTGAAGAAGTACCACATCAGACTGGCCAATGGATATGGCTTTGGGGAAATTTTCTTGATGAAGGGTTGATGTGGGAAGGCTAGGCCCACTGAGGGCAGTGCCACCCCTGGCAGGGTGGTCCTGCATTGTTTAAGAAAGCAGATGAGCGATCCACAGGGAACAAGTCAACATGCACCATTCCTCCATGGACTCTGTTGAAGCAATTCCTGCCCCCAGGTTCCTCCTTGAGTTTCTGCCCTGACTTCCCTCATTGATCTACTGTGTTTTGGATGTGTATGATAAAAATAACGACTTTCTTCTTCAAGTTGGTTTTGGCTACAGTATATGTCACAGTAACTGAAAGCAAAGCATGGAATCCATGATACTGGTTATCAGCCTGAAAACCAAACTTCGTCTTCTTTCTGCTAGTCATGTTGGTCTAAGTGTACTCTATCTTTTAATTTCCTGCATGATAAATGGATAATTTAAATGTTAGCATTTATTCTTTTGTTACTATGCCATACATAGCATGTGTTTGTATGTGTAAACACACATATAATGGCTCTAAAGTCTTCAGTTTCTCTTTACTTATTCCCTTAATATGGCAAACTTATTTATGTAATTATATTCATGTCTTCATTTACCGAGGTTTCTCTTTCTTCACTATATTTTAATCTCATCATTTCTTGTCTATTGCTACACTCTTTAAGGTTAAAATAGTATCTGAAATGCAGGAGATCTTCAGTTAAATTTGAATTACTGAATCGATGATGAAAGTTATATTGGGGCTGGAGAGACGTCTCTGTGGTCAAGAGCATTCTTGCTCTTGTAGAGGATGTGGATTGGATTCCACTGTGGCTCACAGCCATCTGGATTTCCAGTTTTAGGTAATTTGAGGCCATCTTTGGACTTCCAATTCTGCCCCCAATGGTATACATATGGTTCACAGACAAACTTGCAAGCAAAACAACCATACACATAAAATAATAAAACAAAAATGTTTTCACACTATGTTTTGCAATATACTGTGGCATACATGCTCAAAGTGTAGACATGAACTTAAAATATTTTTCATAAATAATTAGAGGAATGCTGTCTTAGGAATGAATGCCTTTGACATGTCTAGTAGAAAATTTTAATTGCTCCATTTAAATGACAGAAAAATAAAACAGAGATGTCCCAGTTCTTGTCTGTTGTTCTGATGCACACAAGTATGCCTTAGGAAAGGAGCGATCTAATAAGGAGTATAGTTCTCCAAAAGTCCCTGAGAAATCTTGTATTTAGCCACCTTCCCCAGCCTTGTCATATGACATGGTGTGATCCTTGTCAATCCCTTTGCACACTAGTTTGGTCTATCAGTGCCCTTTCAGGTTAGTTCTGTACAGAATATTGTAGAGTCTGAGCTTTTTGCCACATCTATCGCTGAGTACTTGACCTCAAGGATCTTCTGGGCATATGGAAACCCCAGACTTCCTTTAAACCTTTTGTTATCAGCAGCCCCTATCAGGTTGCCTGAGCTATAGATACTGCCTGAGCTCCAAGTGAGCCAGTGATGCTCATACTACCAACACGGTCATGTTCACACTGAAGACTAAAATCCGATGGCCACTTAAACCTAGAATCAGGCTCTGGCTTTGGAATAAGCATGGGTCTTTCATTAATATAATAAGGGTGTGTGTAAGTGTAGGTGTGTGTATGTGTGTACATATGTCTGTCTGTCTGTCTTTTTTTCGCCTTGGGACATAAATCTCCTTAGAGGCACTCCATAGGCGGTATTCTACCTGCTTAAGTTTTATTTCAGTACTGTTAATACTGGATTTCCTAAAGTTGCTGTCTGGCTCCCCAAGCTCAAAATATATTTGTATGTCTAGACACACATAAAAACACAGTTGTTCAACCAAACAGATAAATGTAATAGAAAATAGAGACCTATTCATACAGAGATAGTGAGTGGTACGCTTACATCTTCAAACAGAGATAGTGTACAATATAGAATTTACTTCCACTCTTTAGTTTTTGTAAGAATCACTGCTGTATATTTTGTCCATCAACACATTTTACAATTTTGTTCCTCTTAATAGAAGGGTCATTCATTACTAAGACAATGTTTCTCAAAATATATATAAAAAAAAAAGATCAATCCATCTTTGGCCAACATTTTTATAAAATAAGATTATCAGTTATTAGAATTATAAGAGGTTTCCTTTTTATTTTTTATTAATTATTATTATTTATTACAATGAATTCACTTTGTATCCCAACTGTGGCCCTGACTCTCATCTACTCCCAATTCGACCCTTCCTCCCTCCCTCTTCTCCTCCTATGCTCCTCCCCTAGTCCTAGAGGGGAAGACTTCCTCACCTTCTATCTGACGCTGGTCTATTGGGTCTCATCAGGGCTGGCTGTATTGTCTCCTGGCAAGGCTGCAACCTCCAGGGGAAGTGATCAAAGAGCCAGTCACTGAGTTCATGCCAGAAATATCTCCTCGTCCCCTTACTAGGGAGCCCACTTGGAGACAGAGTCTTTGGGCTACATCTCAACAGGGGTTTTAAGTCCTCTCCATGCATGGTCCTTGGTTGGGGTATCAGACTCTGCAGGGCCCTCAAGGCTCAGTTTTTTGATTTTGTTAAGGGTTTTTTTTTTTTGCTTTTTTTTGTTTTGTTTTGTTTTTGTTTTGTTTTGTTTTCTATGTTGGTCCCCTTTTGGAGCTGCTGTCTCCTACAGGTTTTTCTATCTCTCCCTTATCTCATAAAATTCCATGCACTCTGCCCAAAGTTTGGCTATGAGATTCAGTCTCTGCTTTGATACCTCTATCAGTGGAGTCTTTTGGAGGCCATCAGTGGTAGGCTCCTGTCATGTTCTGGAAACAACCTAGTTATCTCTCAACAGAGGAATTGATACAGAAATTGTGATACATTTACACAATGGAGTACTACTCAGCTATTAAAAACAAGGAAATCATGACATTTTCAGGCAAATGGTGATAACTAGAAAAGATCATCTTGAGTGAAGTAACCCCGAAGCAGAAAGACACATATAGTATATACTAACACATAATGGTTATTAGACATATAATATAGGATAAACATACTAAAATCTATACTCCTAAAGAAGCTAAACAGCAAGGAAGACCCTAGGGAATATGTTCAGTCCTCATTCAGAAGAACAAATGTGGTAAGAGATTTTCAAAAACACACAAAAGGCCAAAACCAAAACAACAAAGCAAATGGACAATGGCATAGAAATTATGCTCACAATTTTAACAATCACAAGACACAAAGATTAAATTACCTTTAAACTACTAAATAAATTTCTCAGAGCTTGTTTATTTTTCTCCAAAAGATATATAATAAGTTTTCAGAGATCTGTCATGATCCACAAATCACATAGAAGATCAACTACATATTTTCTTTTTCTAGGACTGGAAAACATTTCTGTGTATTTATTTGCTTTCATACTTTTTATAAACATTTTGGGTTTTTATTTAAATCTTTATTGATCTTAGAAATCCAAAGTCAATTTTAGTGGAAAAGCTTTTGATGAGACTGATTTATTCCACTAAACTATTGTTATAAATTCCTCTTTCTCTTTTGGACTTCCTACTCCCATGCCAGAGTTCCAAAGGCTGAAGACGTCATCATCTTTGCCTCATGTTTCCCAAACCCATCACTACTGGGTCACCTTATGCAGATCTCCCTAAAACTATCCTCAGGGTTATTTTTTTTAACCTCCTTTATTTGCCAAAAGCTGTCTAACTCCTCCATCCTCCATTGTCTTTTTCATTACTTATTTCTCAAGTATTTTATTTGTATTTCTGTTCATATTTTATTTTTTTAAAAAATGGCATAGAAATTCCAGGTCAAGGCAGATGCAAACTGATGAAAATATTCTAGATCTAGACCTAACAACAGAGAGTTTAAAATTAATTTTATACATGGAAATATTTTGTGTCACTTTTTAGAAGACAGATATATAATGGAATATAACAAAATTCACAAGTCTGAAGAATTTTTCTAATGCTTTGGTTGCCAGTGTTAAATATAACTAAGCATATCTGTATTGGCACACTCTGGGAGCCACATCTTTTAATAAGTACCACCATTAAATTCTATGTTTTAGGCTGTTTACAACCACGCAGTCTTCAGAGCACTCACCCTTAAAAGGGTTTGGAAGTGCTACTCAATACAAAAGCAGCCTTTTCTGTGGGTTTTTCAGCACGGCACTAATTTGAGACTTCTGACTTGCCATTTGTTAAATAAAGACAATAAGACTTTTCAAGGAGTGCAGAATAAACAGAAGGTATTGCTGGGATTAAAAGCAGTCACCTCCCTGTAATGAAACAGTCAGAAGTGACAAATGACTTAATGAGAACTGAATCTGAGGTTGTCACTGAGCATATGCTGTCTGACAGGCTTTGTTCTATGTGCTTTCCAGGCAGTAGCTCCTGTGCCTCAAGGACCGTGGAATGTGAAGGTACAGCATTCATTTCCATGTTCACATTTGAGCAAAGTGAAGCATGGTAAGTCTGAAGATGGAGTAAGTCTCTTGTGCAGAAACTCTGACTGGCGGGCTGAGGCCCTCTGACTTGAGTTTAGAGTACCCAGAGTTTACACTTGAGGCACTTTGTATGCAGACTTAGTTCTAGTGTTCACTGCCTAATGAACATGGACACCCGACTGTCACTGTAAATTGGTTGGCACGTTTGACCAGCACTCTTATTTCTTGGCTATTCTAAATGTCTATTCTTTGCTCTGAACTAATTCTCATGACTTTCATTCCGGTCATTCAATCCTAGGTAAATAAATATTTGCTCATCAATCAGTTATTAGTATTTGCTGACTTTCAAATGTCTGTGTGTTATAGTAAGCAGCATTCAGTGATGGTTGTTTCTCAGAAAGAACAACATTGACCATGCACTGGAATGGGAAGAGTTTGACTGGCAGCCTGGCACTGTGAATGCAAGCAGCACATAAGTATAAATAAGAAGCTTCACACTGGTCCGAATACCTCTAGTTTTGTTCCTCTAGAACATTTCATTCGAATCCATTTGCCAAAACATAGGCTGATGCATCCAAACACAGTTTGGCCATTTAATCACCTTTCTCAAAAGTCTTCCATAAGGTTAATTCTAGGACAGCTCTCTCTTCAGTTACTCTTATGGTCATTGATTTTAGTTTCATTGCCTAGTAATTTAAACTGAAGAAACTTAACTCAGCAAAAAGCAAAATGGCTGTTCTGAAAAGGAATCACATTCAAAGACATTCTAGATCTTTGTGATCCATCTGGAATGATACACATTTAATCCCCTTCTGGAATGCAGACACACCCTTAGTACACACCTTTAATTCCGAACAATGAACGTAAAGTTATTTCATAAAAAGAAGTACCCAATTTGAAAGTGACTTCCATTGAGGAACAGACCAAGTGATAAATCAGAGAAAGCTCTGACAGAATGAGTCAGCTGTAGGACATCCCTAACTCTCACAAGAACAGACAGGAAAGAGAAGCTGCTTAAAGGCAATACAGTAGAGTTGAGCACAATAGAGTAGAGCACAGTAAAGAAAGAGTAGAGAAGACAATATAGTATATAATAGGGTCCAGTAGAGAGTTTGGTTGGTAAAGAAGAATTCATTTAAGGTCATTCAGTTGGCAGTCAGCGGGAAGTCAGTTGAAAGGGACTTTCTGTTATTAAATGTGGCACAAACTAACAAGAGTTTAGTTCCTACCATGTAAAACTTTATTTGTAATAGCCAGAAGCTGGAAACAGCCCAGATGCCCCTCAACTGAAGAATGGATGCAGAAATTGTGGTACATCTACACAATGGAGTATTACTCCGCAATGAAAAATAAGGAAATCATGAAATTTGAAGGTAAATGGTGAGACCTGGAAAGGATCATCCTGAGTGAGCTGTCCCAGAGCAGAAAGACACACATGGTATGTACTCACTCATACAGACGTGTAATATAGGATAAACCTACTAAAATCTGTACATCTAAAGAAACTAATAGAGAGAGAGGACCCTGACTAAAACGCTCAATCCCCATCCCGAAAGGCAAAGAGGATGGACATCAGAAGAAGAAAACAGGAAACAAGCTAGGAAACTGCCACAGAGGGCCTCTGAAAGGCTCTGCCCTGCAGACTATCAAAGCAGACACTGAGACTTATGGCCAACTTTTGGGCAGAGTGCATGGAATCTTATGTAAGAAGTGGGAAATAGTAAGATCTGGAGAGGACAGGAACTCCACAAGGAGAGCAACAGAACCAGAAAAGTTAAACACAGGGGTCTTCCCAGAGACTCATACTCTAACCAAGTACCAGGCATGGAGATAACCTAGAACCCCTGCACAGATGTAGCCCATGGCAGTTCAGTGTCCACGTCGGTTACATAGTAATGGGAAGAGGGACTGCCTCTGACATGATCTGATTGGCCTGCTCTTTGATCACCTTCCCCTGAGGGGAGAGCAGCCTTATCAGGCCACAGAAGATGACAATGCAGCCACTCCTGATGTGATCTGATAGACTAAGATCAGAAGGAAGGAGAGGAGGATCTCCCTTATCAGTGGACTTGGGGAGGGGAATGTGTGAAGAATGGGAGGGAGGGTGAGGCTGGGAGGGGAGGAGGGAGGGGCTTATGGGGGATACAAAGTGAATAAAGTGTAATTAATAAAAGAAAATAAAAAAATAAAGAAAACACTGAGTAATGAAAAGAAGAAGAAGAAGAAGAAGAAGAAGAAGAAGAAGAAGAAGAAGAAGAAGAAGAAGAAGAAGAAGAAGAAGAAGAAGAAGAAAACTTTGATACAACAGAAGAGAAGTGAAGGTCTGCTTTTGATTTTTGGACCTCTAAGAGCTCAGAGCTAAGATCCGTCCAGTTATCCTGTAGGGTAAGTAGTGTGTAGTGCCCTTAACTCTACACTTTGTGGGCCACAGATACCACAGAATTGGGGTCAGCACAGGTAAATTTGTCCATGTAAGTTTATGCTTTCTCAAGAACTTTCAAAAACTAGAGGGGAAATACCAATAATGGTTTTTAAATAGTTTAAACCATCACACACCTTAAACTGGAGGAATTATTTGAAAGTCTTTGTTTTTTTGTTTTCTAATTCTTTGTAAATGTAGAACATTATTTTTTAAAATATCTTTTTGTTTTGTTTTGGTTTTAAACATTTTGCTTTTAAAGATTTATTTATTATTTATTTATACAGTATTTTGCCTGTATGTGTGACTGCAGGCTAGAAGAGGGAACTGGATCTCATTATAGAAGGTTGTGCACCACTCTGTGGTTGCTGAGAATTCAACTCAGGACCTTTGGAAGAGCAGCCAGTGTTCTTAACCTCTGAGCCATCTCTCCAGCCCCTAAAATATCTATTCACTGTAGAATTAAACATTTTCTTAAAAGTAAATAGTATCAATCTTCTTAAAGAAGTTCTGGGGAATGTGATAAGCCTTAAATTTGGTTATCAGATCAGCCCTTTGAAGTTATGTTTGACATTTTGCGAGTCCCTAACCCTTTTGGAGCTTCTGTTTCTCTCTCTCTCTCTCGCTCTCTCTCTCTCTCTTTCTCTCTCTCTCTCAATGACCATCCACTGGACATTGAACCCGGGGACCTATAGCTATCTGAGAGCTAGAGAAATGTGCTCATACTTAGGGTCAAAGTATCATGTAAGTTCCAAGGAGTCATTGTGGTCTGCTGAGGAAAAAGCTCAGTTAACACAGGAATCCCAGGTCTTGTTTTACTCTCTGAGGCAGTGTGTGGCCTGTGAGAGGCTGCCCCATCTCTTGGGTGCTTGGTGGCCCTCACAAGGCATCCCTGCATCACCCACCCTGTCAGGACTCTGGATTGCTTTTATCTGCCCAGCTTATGTTTGTCTACTTTCCTAGCATTATGCCGAATGTTTCCCCTATATTTCATTTTCTTACATTATGTGAACTTTATACATTAGAGAAAAAGTGACAATCGTTACAGAATTCCCACACTTTCTCCATAGAAAAAGTAAGTTGGAAATTAAAAAAAAAAAAAATCAAAAAACTACATACTTGATGAGATGAAATAAATTGTTTCACTTTTTTTTCTAAGCAATACACCAACATAAACACAAGTTTCTTAATTTCCACATTTCTTTCACAACAGCTGCTAGAGCTATACAAATTTCAATGACTTTAATTCAGGGAGAAATTTTTTTTTATATTTCTTTTTTTATATTAATCACAGATTATATACTTTGTATCCCAGCTGTATCCTCCTCCTTCATTCCCTCCTAATCTCACCCTCCCTCCCTAGTCTTCTCCCTGCCCCTTTCCAAGTCCTCTAACAGGGCAGGACTTCCTCCCCCTCCATCTGACCCTAGCTTATCAAGTCTCTTCAGGACTGGCTGCAATGTCCTCTTCTGTGGCCTAGCAAGGCTGCTCTTCCCTCATGGGAGGGGAGTGGAAGAGCTCACCGTTGAGTTCATGTCAGAAATAGTCCCTGTTCCCCTTATTAGAGAACCCATTTGGACACTGAGCTACCAAGGGCTATATTCAAGCAGGTTCTAGGTTATATCCATACATGGTCCTTGGTTGGAGAAACAGTTTCATGATAGACCCCTGTGCCCAGATATATTTGGTCCTTGTGGCGCTCCTGTCCTCTCCAGGTCTCACTAACACCCCCTTCTTTCATTTGATTCCCTGCACTCTGCCAATGGTTTGGTTATGAGTCTTAATATCTGCTTTGATACACAGCTAGGTAGAGTCTTTCAGAGGCTGTCTGTGGTAGGCTCCTGTACTGTCACTTGTATTCTCCTACTTCCAATGCCCATCCCATTTGTCTTTCTAAGTGAGGATTGGTCATCTTACCCCAAGTCCTCTTTCTTTTTTATCTTCTCTAGATGTATAGATTTCAGTATATTTATCCTATCTTATAGGTCTATATAAGTGAGTATATACCATGTGTGACTTTCTGCTTTTTGGGATCATTCAGGATGATCATTTCTAGGTCCCACCATTTGTCTGCAAATTTCATGATTTCCTCGTTTTTAATTGCTGAGTAGTATTCCATTGTGTAAAAGTACCACAATTTCTGTATCCATTCCTCAACTGAAGGGCATCTGGGTTATTTCCAGGTTCTGGCTATTACAAATAAAGCTGCTATAAACATGGTTGAACAAATGTCCTTGCTGTGTACTTGGGTATCTTTTGGATATATGCCTAGGAGTGGTATAAATGGATCTTGAGGAATCACTATTCCTAACTGTCTGAGAAAGTGCCAGATTGATTTCCAAAGTGGTTGTACAAGTTTGCATTCCCACCAGCAATGGAGGAGGGTCAGAGAGAAAATTTAAAAGCAGTTCAAAAAGAAAAAAAAAAAAAAAGGAACATGTTTTCTTACAACTCCTGGAAGTTCTGAACTTTGCAGTGAAACAGTGTCAATGTTGTTCACAGGAAGAGTGAAATAAATGATGCCCGGATCAGTTCACAAGTGCAGACAACACATAGGTTGTCAATTAGTAACCCACTGAGCTACACTCACTTAGACATACCCAGATCCTATATACTCCAAGCGTAACTATCCCACAGATGGAAACATATTCTTTGCTACTCATTTCAGTTACTCACTTAAGTCAGCTTGAAGAATCATTATTTTCTTTGTGCAATGGAAATTATAGTCTCACATTACACAAGACTTTTTGCTATGGCGACATCATAGTTACAGATAGAAACAGACCAAATCTTAAGCTACCATAAAATATTTAACCTATAATTGCAAAACCCTAGGGTAATAATGGGCATGGACAACTAAAACAATGATGGGAGATTGGAGAAGTTTCAAGACTATTTTTGGAATAGGGAGACTAGTCCCAAAAGACACAAACAAGGTCTGAATCCTCTAAACCCATGTGATGCCCAGGATGAAATGTGTCAACTCCACATCTAAGTGGCAGCATGCACTACGGCCTCCAACACTAAGCAAATAAACTCTTGTTAAAAGATTAAAGGGTAAACATTTATGTAAATTTTTTTCATTTCAGAGAGACTATCCATTACTTATACCAGCTAAAGTACAAAATATAACTTTTATGTTGCATTTTTGAGTTAGATCTTTTAGTATACCTAATGTGTATTTTTTGTGTGTTGGTGTCTATGATGCAAGCTCTGAACAAGCAGATTTTTTAGTTAATTGATTAAATAAATTAACGAATTGTGTGTGTGTGTGTGTGTGTGTGTGTGTGTGTGTGTGTGTGTGTGTGTGTGTTGGATGCCAATATATGCACATGTGCTTGAGGAATACACTAACAGATATGTGGAAACCAGAGGCTAATGTTGGGCGTCTGTCTTTATTTTATTTTATTTTATTTTATTTTATTTTATTTTATTTTATTT
>NW_026596079.1:20383717-20390245 GCF_907164565.1 Psammomys obesus | reverse complement strand
TTTTATTTTATTTTATTTTATTTTATTTTATTTTATTTTATTTTATTATTAATTACAACTTATTCACTTTGTATCCCACCTATAACTCCCTCCCACATCTCCTCTCAGTCCCACCCACTCTCCCACTTCTTCCCCTATGCCCCTTCCCTAGTTCACTGATAGGGCCTGTCCTCCTCCCCTTTTATTTGACCCTACCCTATCAGGTCTCATCAGGGCTGACTGCATCATCGTCCTCTGTCCAGGCAAGGCTATCCCCCCAGGGGGAGATGATCAGAGAGCAGTCCATTGAGTTCATGTAAGATACAGCACCTTTCCCCCTCACTAGGGAGCCCACCTGGAAACTGAGCTATCTATGGGCTTCCTCTGAGCAAGGAATCTAGGTCCTTACTACTCTCTACCTTTATTTTTTATTTTTATTTTTTGAAACAGGATATCTTCCTGAACCTAGAGCTTACTATTTTGACTATGCTGGCTTACTGGTGAGCACCCAGGACCTGCCTGTCAATATACTTTCAGTGCTGGTTTTGGAAATGTATGCTACCATACCTGGATTTCATATAGATTCTGGGCATTCAAAAAAACATTTCTTCCTGCTTCCTCAACAAGCATTTTTACCCATCATAATATCTTCTGAATCCCTTCTAAACAAGTCATTAACAAAGGACCATAGCCATGAACAAAAATCTATCATTATTTTTTTCCAAAATTTACTCTGGGAAAATACTTCATAGAAGTATTACAGCAAGAAAACATCAATCTAAAAAGATAAAATCCCTCATGGTGATCAAAATCAACCCTTGGATATTAAAGTTTTTCAAAAACTAGACCATGCAATTTGGCACCAGTAAACAGGACTCATATTACTGACTTCCCTTTCAAGTTGGCTATAAAATCTTCTTAGCTGTTACTGCCATCGAGGATTTGTCTGCATATTTGAGGGGATGAGCCAGGAAAAACAGTTGTCTTTGCCCAAGAACAAACAGTGTATGCTGTCAGGAAGAGCTAGGGAAATCTAACTGGGCTCTGGGTTTTGCACACAGCTTAAATGCGACCCTTTTTTGGATTCCCCTTCAACCCCCTTCCTTAAGCATATTGAAAGCTCAGTTCCCCTGAGGAACGTCTTCTGCACACAAGTCCCAGAGTACCGAGACCTCCAACCCATGTAAAAGGACTAGTTCTGGCCATGAACCTGTGGCTTGCTACTAGCTAGTCAGTCCTTAGAATAGCAAGGTTTAGACCATGGCCAAAAGTCATTCAGACAATGAATTAGTTCTATCTCAACAACAAAGCGTGTTCTCTGACATGCTGTTGCTTTAGATTCAGGAAACAAGATGTAGTCACCTATATCAAAAGCCTTGGGAGGTAGAAGGTTCCTTAACATGAGACTTTCACTGAAAATTCTAACTATGATTTTTTTTTAATGTGTGTGAAGGAGGTGATAAATCAAACAGGCTATTTCTCCATTGACAGTTCACCTAAGAAGAGTATGAAGCAGGTGAGCTTTGGGTTCTCTCTCAGGTTTGGCTATTCTAGTAAGACTCTTGCTCTTTCAGAAGACACCAAAGCCTGGCCTGTTGTCCAGTGCCTGCCATGTTGTTGGGTTTTCTATGCATTTTAGGTTATGTTTCCTGACTAAATAAAGCTTACATTTAAAAAGGCTGTGAGAGCACGTGTTGACGAGAAACCCTATTCTTGGAATAGGAAGGTGAGCCCATTGAAGCACAGTCTGGTGGGGTCAGGGGTCACATGCACAGTGCACTGTATGCCTCCTTTTTTTCAAATAGTTTCTTTTGGGTCCTGGGGTGCCTGTTACATCTTTCAAGCCCTTTTACATTGGAGCTTATTAAACTCATGGACATAACCACTTCCTGCCAAGAGTTGAGTTCAGAAATTTTTAATTTATACTAAATCATCTAACCTTGCTTTCTCTTATTCAAGTGTCTCTGTGATAACTTTATCTTTTATTATTATCTTTATTATTTGCAATTTACTCACTTTGTAGCCCCCTCCCTCATCTCCTCCCTGTGCCACCCTCCCTCTCTCTTTCTCCCATACCCCTCTTCCTACAGTCCACTGTTAGGGGAAGTCCTCCTCCCCTACAATATGACCCTATCCTATCAGGTCCCATCAGGACTACCTGGATCCCCTTCTCCTGTGGGCTGCCTAGGTCACCCCACCAGGTAGAAGTGACATGACTGAGTTTATGTCAGAGACTCTTTTCCCCTTACTAAGGAACCCACATGAAGACTGAGCTGTCTATGGGTTACGTATGAGCAGGGGGTCTAGGTCCTTTCTCTGCATAGTCTTTGGTTGATTCATCAGCCTCTGTAGTCCCAGTTTCTTGCAGAAACCCATTAATTTCAGAGTCTGTTCAAGTCACATGATAAAGTTGTTTGCGAATGTGGATTCTTTTCCTCTCTTTAAAAAATAAGTACAGTAAGGACTAGATTGATGTTTCAGAGCTTATTTTGTTCAGTTCTCAGTACCCACTTGGCTGCTCACAGCTGCCTATAAGTGCAGTTCTAAGACTTCCAGTGCTCTCTTCTGATTTCTGTACCTACATGTACTTGGTGTACCTACATACTTTCAGGCATAACACCATGAAATTAATTGATATTTTTATTAAAAAAAAAAGAGTTTACATGCAATAGTGTGATGCTGTTTTAATAAGGTCAGAAAATAATAACTACCTTTACTGTTCTCATCATTTTATTGATTTTTGTTGGGGAACAAGGGATCAAAGCCATGGGCTCTCACATTAGTCTTACTTTCCTCCTGAAAGGTCCTTCCTAGGCCATGTCATCTCATTTTGAGCACCAAGAGCTCAGCAAGTAATTTTGGCGTTAGTCACGGATCAGTCCCTTAGCAGCAGGTTAGATTCTTGGCCCTTTTATTTATATTTATTTATTTGTTTTTTTGTGTGTATATACAACATGTGCCACCGTGTACAAATGGAGGTGAGGGGACTAGTTCCTGAAATTAACTCCCTGTTTCCACTATGGGTGTCCCACCCGTAAAACTCAGTTCATTAGGCTGTATCGTAAGTGTCCTTACCTACTAAATCTTCCTGCCAGCACACTCTTATTTTAACTATGGAAACAGAAATTATCGAACTGAACCAAATGAAAATGCCACTAAATCGTTACATATTTAGCACAGATTATGCAGCTTTTCCCAGAATCATTTTAATAAAATGTTTGACTTGCATTTATTCGCTCACCTCCTTGTAAGGGGTAGTGGTTAGATGCAGGGCTCCTCTCTTGATGGCTTTTATATTCTGTGACTATAATGGAGGAAAGGACCTTTCAGATCTCCTCAAAGGAAAGCTTTCTTTCCCTCTGAAGAGGAATAAAGAATTTCCTGACACTGTAACTTCTATCACTGGTTGATTCTACCAGACACTTTGTTCAGAAGTGAGTTCAGAATTATGTTGAAAGAATATGATTGCTCAGGACTTTATAAGATATCTTTACATGCAGGGAATTTAGTCCCTGCCTTCATTTGCAACTCCAACCCTTCTTACCATTTGCTTTCAGCGTTTTGAAACATGTCTCCTATTGTCAGGGACTTAGCTGTGAATAACTTCTAAATCATTTGGTGAAGTTTCAGTGGCCAAAGTGACACTAGATAGCACAGGACTTTAAGGTGAAAGATTAAGTTAACCAGTATGGCTGGATCCTAATCTGACAGGACTGTGAGGCCATTTTAAGAAGACTAATTAATTGGTCCTAATTTTCACACAAAAATTAACGTATTAATCCATGGCAATGTATAGTAATGATTCAAAAAGGTACTTGCCTAGGTGTTGATGTCTTTCTTAGATCCCTGTGTCTATCCTAAAGAGCTTAAGGAGCAGACAGAGACTCTTTTCTTAGGAGTTTCTGAGCCCTGTTCACTTCCAGAAGAACAAGGATGAAATGAGAACATGATTTGGACACTAAAGCTGTACTATATAGAGTATCATAAAATCAAGCTCATCTTGCTTCTGAAAGTGCATATATCCTCTCTAATAATCCATGGAAATAACAAGTGTCTAGGTATTCTGCTGTGAAGACATTCTTACTAATTATAAATGAAAACATATAATTTTTTACCCCAAGAAAATATATCCTTTTCTTGCTTTGAGTTGAATTGTGTATTACAAAGATTCTTGCTTTCTCTCATAATACATTACCTCTTTGCAAAATGACTCTCTTTAGTCAGTTGGTAGCTTAATTAAGTGATAAAAGAAAGATGAAAAAGGTACCATGTTATGATAATTAATATGTATCAGCTGAATGTCAAGAAGTAATAATGAACACTATAAATTGATTGGAGTATAGCATTATTTAACACCTTCCTGTGTGAAGGGTGCTTGGCAATTAAGCCCCCACTTATTTTAGTCATTTTCAGCTATTCTATGGATTAGCACGACTTAACAATACTCATTTCTCAAACTTCTTTAAGCTAGAAGTACCTTAGCAGGGTTCTGACCATTTGGTTGCACTACATACTCTTACTGGTTTGCAGACAGCTACTTTCTCTAATGGCAGAAAAAACAACTTTTTCATGTCTTATCTTATATTAAAAAAATAGCCATCCAAATTAATGAGGGCTCCTTCTCCATGACCAAATAGCCACCAAAATGGTTCATCTTCAAATTCTGTAACACTGAGGATTAGTACTTTCACATACATATTTGAGAGAAAGCGTAACTTTAGGAGTTGCTGACCTTAAAGAAAGAAGGAAGATTATGTTTCCACCAAGCTTTAGTGATGCTGGTCTTCCCTTTCAAAAAGAGCATCTGAAACTCTCACCAAGCAAGTGAGACAGTCAACTGTTGAGTTGATCAGAGGGTGAGAGTTCCGATGGGTCGTTCAAGAAAATGTTCAGGAGATGCTGTGATCATGGAGCCTAGTAGAATTTAGAGCTGTCAACAGTCTAAATGTTTCAAAGTCCTCTTCTCCAGAGTCTTTCATAATCTGAGACTTTTACAAGTTACCAACTTCTCAAAGTTAATGCATCTTGGCTAGAACCCATTAGCAGACATTCTCTTTGAGCTTACAAGCTAATTCTGGTAAAGCGTTTAGTTGCTGAGTTGGAAAGGAACTGTCTTTGGGTTTGGACAAGACAAAAAAATTCAACAAAATGTTAAACATATGATCTTTATTTAACTCAAGAAAATGATACCTAAGATTATTTTTTTTCCTGTAGCTAAGGTTCATGTAAATTTCACTTCTTGTTATTTTCTGTTTAAATGGACAAGGAGGCTTCAGGACAATAATGAATATGTTACTCAGTTATATATAGATGCTACTATATGCATACATGTATATGGCTGTGTATATCTAAATAAGAATATATATGTGTGTGTATATCTAAATAAATAAATACTGATATAGATAGATAGATAGATAGACACACACATAGGTTTGCTTGGAATAATTTTTTTCTGTGTAAAATTTCATCAGTATGTTTCTCTGATACAAACACTGGTTTTTGAAGATATTCTTCTCAGCCATAAAGAATAACAAGTTTAATTTCTTGATACTAAAATGTTTTATTTTTCTGAATCATCAGGTAGCATATATGAGTGTATTCGTGTGTACATATGTAGTATATGTGTGTGTACATATGTAGTATATGTGTATGTATATATATATATATATATGTATAGATGGATGGATGGATATTAACTAGAGAGAAATTTGTAAAAGGAATACTCAGTTACCTCCATGTCTTGCCTTTAAGAGCTTGGATATAGTATTCAATCTTTTGAGAACAAGTCTATAGGTGTCTTATTAGTATTTAAATAGCTAATGATGACAATTTATAAACTAAGAAGAAATTTAATTATTTCCAAATGCTTCTGATTCCCTGTCACCAAGAAATAAATATCTCAGCATCCAATTCACAAATACATTGTCAGTATTTGAAATATGCTATATTTTTTTGTATTAAAACATAAGTGAGATTAGAAATTTGAAAGTTATGACAAACTTGATAAAAGAACTGCTGCATCAATAACATTGTGTTTAATAATATTAAGACATTTTATTCCTATTAAAATACCAATAATAATTTCATTTGTCTCTGTAGAAGTAACTGTGTCCTCTGCTGTAAAAATACTGAGTCTTAGATAGCTTATCATAGTAAAACTTACTGCTTACTTACATTAGTGTTCAAAGCAGTCGGTTTCCGTTGGTTGTTTTCCTCATGCACCTCCAGCATAAATCCATCATGAAAAGCTGCCACATGTGGACTCCAGAGCCATTCAGAAATAGAGCAGTATTACGCTAAAAGTTACACAGAGGTTTTCAAACTCAACTTATAATTCCTCAACTTACATTTCATTAATCAAAGTTTAATTAGAACACCCAACTCTGAAAGTAAATAAAGCTGGGAAATAAAATTGACATATCCCAAAAAAGTAAATGTTGGAGTCACTCTTACCATCGTCTCTACTATGGAATTATTTACTATCATTACATAGTTATTGTATTTAACTGAAAATGAAAAGAAGGCACATTAACAAACCTTATCCTTTAT
>NW_026596079.1:20358508-20383707 GCF_907164565.1 Psammomys obesus | reverse complement strand
TTAACTGAAAATGAAAAGAAGGCACATTAACAAACCTTATCCTTTATAAAATATTTGCTTTAAATGGCCATTGCAGAAATTCAGAGATCTGGTCAAAACCGCTTTTAAAGATTTCTGACTTAAATGGAAGAATATAAATGCATATGTCACCCAGTGTTGCCTGAATGTATATGCTTCTGATGCATACTTGGCGCTAGATATTTGATTGGGTAACCAACATCCACGTAGTGTTGGACAACCAATCAGGGAGTTAACTCAAGATCTCTGGCTCTTGTAATCCCTCTGCCTTCTTCTTCCGCAGTGTTCCCTGAGCTTTAGGTACAAAAAGTGTGTTGTGATATAGAAGTATCTGTTGGAGCTAAACATCCCATTGTCAGTTATTTTCTTTATTCTCTGCGTTCTTACTTACGATGGCTCTCTGTAATAATGTTCTCCTTTCGCTAAAAAAAAAAAATATATATATATATTTAATGAAGACTAAGAACTACACTTACCTGTGGATATAATAATATGTATTTTAAAACCTGAAATTCTTTTACTGATCAAGTGAGAAAATACTGAATGAGTGATTTATCTATACTAATTATTGATAAACAAGTCAAGGAAACATTTTCTGTCTTTCTAAGTATCAGATCAAAATTGGAGGAAAAAAAACAGAACAAAACAGGAAGGCATAGAAATCCTAACAAAATGAAATCTCATTGGACTTCATGGGGATGAACACTGTAACAGTTCCCCACACATTGAAATAAAGGAGAAGGAACATGAACTCAATAGTGTAACTATTTCACTGATACATAAATCCTTTCTTAAAACAGTCTATAAAATAATTTCTTTTCAGTTTTCAATTTGTCAAAATAAAAAATCATCCCATTCATACTTTCTTTCATTTTTAAATTAAAATGATTTTTAAATTCCCGGTGATCTGAGGTTCCAAATTAAACATCTTGGTTTTTAAGAGGCTTGTGTCCCATTTATGTGATGTCGGTATAGTTCCCCTGCTGCCATTCCTTTTTCAAACTAAGCAGAGAGAAATATGTCACTTGTGCTTAAGGAGAATTTATAGGAGACTGCAATAACAGTACTGAAAACTGATATGTTCTATATCTGTATCAAATCCTCACTCTGAATTTCTGAGTCTCGGCCTAAACAATGACCTTTTTTGTTATAACTTGGTGTCTTCACAACTCCAAGTACCTTGACTAAAGATTCACTAAACAGTCTCCCCTGGTACTGACTGGGAGATTCCCTGGGCATGGATAGGAAAAAAATTAAAACTAAATATAAATAAATAAAAAGTATCAAAGCTGAAGTATTCATGTGGGTAATCTGTGATAGATCTATGTAATGATATTGTCATTTTGTCACGAAGACACCAGGTTACAGCAAAATTGTCATTGTTTAGGATGAAATGGTCAGAAATTCAGAGGACCTGAAGTATCTATTTATGAGTTTTTTACTTTATTATTATTATTTATTTCAATTTATTCAATTTGTATCCCAGCTGTGGCCCCCTCCTTTGTCTCCTCCCAATCCCAGCCCCATCCATCTTCTTCCCTTATACCCTTCCCCAAGTCCACTGATAGGGAGGTCCTCCTCCCCTTCTATTTGACCTTAGCCATATGAGTTTTTGGTACTTTTATTTGCAATCTCCTACAACAACCAAATACTCCTCAGAACATGTGAAGTATTTCAGACACTGAATACAAGAAACACCTCTTATTCCATGCAAGCTGCATTCCTTTTTATAATTTTTATTTTTTATATTAATCACAGGTTATTCATAGACCCCTCCCTCATTCCCTCCCAATCCCACCCTCCCTCCCTCATCTCCTCCTTGCCCCTTTCCAAGTACACTGCTAGGGGAGGTCCTCCCCACCTTCCATCTGACCCTAGTTTATCAGGTATCATCAGGACTGGCTGCAGTGTCCTCCTCTGTGGCTTAGAAAGGCTGTTCCTCCCTCAGAGGTGGGGGGAGGGAAAAGAGTCAGCCATTGAGCTCATGTCAGAAATAGTCCCTGTTCCCCTCACTAGAGAACCCACTTGGATACTGAGTTACCATGGGCTACATCCTAGCAGGGGTTCTAGGTTATATTTATACATGGTCCTTGGTTGGAGAAACAGTCTCATAAAAGACCCCTGTGCCCTGAAATATTTGGTCCTTGTGGCACTCCTGTTCTCTCCAGGTCATACTATCTCCCCCTTCATATGATTTCCTGCACTCTGCTGAAGGTCTGTTTATGAGTCTCAGCATCTGCTTTGATACACTGCTAGGTAGAGTCTTTCAGAGGCCCTCTGTGGTAGGCTCCTGTTACTTGTTTTCTACTACTTCCAATATCCATCCCATTTGTCTTTTTAAGTGAGGATTGATCATCTTCCCGGGTCCTCTTTCTTGCTCAACCATGTTTGTAGCAGCTTTATTTGTAATATCCAGAACCTGGAAACAACCCACATGTCCATCAACAGAGGAATGGATACAGAAATTGTGGTACTTTTACACAATGGAATACTATTCAGCAATTAAAAACAAGGAAATCATGAAATTTGCAGGCAAATGGTGGGATCTAGAAAAGATCATCCTGAGTGAGGTATTCCAGGAGCAGAAAGACAAACATGGTTTATACTCACTTATAAGTGGGTCCTAGACCTATAAAATAGGATAAACATATTAAATCTGTACACCTTACGTTACGAAGAGAAGCAAAAAGAAGACCCAGGGTAAGATGAGCAAACTGCATTCTTTTAGAACTTGCGCATTACTGATTATTAGATTCGAGTGACAACAATCAGAGGATTAACACAAGATGTTATTTATTCACAGAAAAAGTATATAATGTCCTGACTTATTGAGAAGTCAAAGTTCATTGGACCAGTCCTCTTAATTAGCTGAAGAAATTGAAAGAATGGTATGACTTGTCTTATCTCTTGAGTCTCTTTTTTTTATTAACTTGCTCAAGCAACTTAGCAAATAAACTTTTAATTTTTTTTTATTTTAACTTTTATTAATTACACTTCATTTACTTTGTATCCCCCCCATAAACCCCTCCCTCCTCCCCTCCTAATCCCACCTTCTCTCCCCTTTCTCCACACATGCCCCTCCCCAAGTCCACTGATAGGGGAGGTCTTCCTCTCCTTCCTTCTGATCCTAGTCTAAAAGATTTCAGCAGGAGTGGCTGCATTGTATTTTCTGTGGCTTGGTAAGGTTGCTCCCCCCTCAGGGGAGGTAATCAAAGAGCAGGCCAATCAGATTATGTCAGAGGCAGTCCCTCTTCCCATTACTATGTAACCCACGTGGACACTGAACTGCCATGGGCTACATCTGTGCAGGGGTTCTAGGTTATCTCCATGCATGGTATTTGGTTGGAGTATGAGTCTCTGGAAAGACCCTATGTTAAATTGGTTCTGTTGCCCTCCTTGTAGAGCTCCTGTCCTCTCCAGATCTTACTATTTCCCACTTCTTTCATAAGATTCCATGCACTCTCCCCAACAGTTGGCCATAAGTTTCAGCATCTGCTCTGATAGTCTGCAGGACAGAGCCTTTCAGAGGCCCTCTGTGGCAGGTTCCTAGCTTGTTTCCTGTTTTCTTCTTCTTCTGATGTCCATCCTCTTTGCCTTTAGGGATGGGGAGTAAGAGCTAAAATGCTCTTGAGTATCTTATCTAGAACCTGAGTCTTTGGAATTGACATGAACTCAGTGGTTGGCTGTCTGATCAGGCCACAGTGGAAGAGAATGCATCCAGTCTTGATGAGGCCTAATAGGCCAGGGTCAAAGGGAAGGGGGTGAGAGAATGACCTACAGCTGGGATACAAAGTGAATAAATTATAATAAATAAAAAATAAATAAAATGAAAATTTTAAATAAAAGAAAATATTTCATCTTTTTTTTAAGCATTTCATTGGTTGACTAGTTCTGTATAGTCAGGAACTAAAAGGGCCCATGTTAAAAATCATCATCACCATGCGTCTTTACTGCCTTAGAGCAAGGTGCAGAAGGCACCCTACTGCAGACCTTCCCAACATATGGACTTTGTGTTATTACAAATCCCTGGATGACACAGTATTAGTTGAATATGGGAAGCAAGGCATTCCTTGAGAAAATGATTTGTCACAAAACACCAGGATTTCAGTTCCGGAGCTGCCTCTCACCAGCTGTCTGAGCTGGCAGAATTAATGTCCCCAGCCCCAGATCCTCACATTTAAAGTAAAGAAGCATTCAACAACATGCTGCAGAATTATTTAGGGGCTTGAAAGAAGTGATGCATGAAGTAGTGACTACATATATGAAAAGCCCATTCCTTTTGTACTGTTGAATGAGACTTCATTGCAATATTAACCTATTGGTTACCACGTAAGCTATTTCCTTTGGGGTCTCTAATAATGTTGCTATGAACACCTTTGTGCATGTCTTTCTGCAAAAAGAACTCATTGTAGGGTAATTAAGTAGCAGAATTTCTATAGTGATGAAAGAGGTGCCTATGTGACATTAAAAGCCTTTTTCAAAGGCTTTGCATCATTTTGTATCCCACTATCAAGGTGCTCAAAGGCCATGGTTCCTCTGTTTTTATTTTAATGTCTCTGATAGTTTCTTTTTCTCTAGATACCTCTTATCAATTACTCTATTTTTTAATTTTTCTTTTTTATTATTATTAATTTTTATATTAATCACAGGTTATTTACTGTGTATCCCAACAGTAGCCCCCTCCCTCCCTCCTTCCTTTCCAATCCCACTCTCCCTCACTCATCTGCTCCCTGCCCCTTTCCAAGTCCACTGCTAGGGGAGGTCCTCTGACCCTACCTTATCAGGTATCTTCAGAACTGGTTGCAATGTCCTCCTCTGTTGCCTAGCAAGACTGTTACTCCCTCAGGGAGTAGGGAGGTAAAGAAGCCAGTCGTTGAGTTCATATCAGAAATAGTTCCTGTTCCCCTTACTAGGGTACCCACTTGGTTACTGAGCTACCATAGGCTGCATCCAAGCAGAGGCTCTACCATATATATATATATACATGGTCCTTGGTTGGAGAAACAGTCTCATAGAGGCCCCTGTTTCCTGATATATTTTGTTCTTGTGGAGCTCCTGTCCCCTCCTGGTCATATTAACTCCCCTTTTTATCATATGATTCCCTGCACTCTGCCAAATGTTTGATTATGAGTCTCTGCAACTGCCCTCTGTGGTAGGCTCCTGCCTTGTTACTTGTTTTTTCCTACTTCCCATGTCCATCCCATTTGTTTTTCTAAGTGAGGATGGATCATCTTACTCTGAGTCCTTTCTCTTGTTTATCTTCTTTAGGTGTACGTATTTTAGTATGTTTATCCTGTAAGTCTATATGAGTATATACCATGTATGTCTTTCTGCTTCTGGGATACCTCACTCAGGATGATCTTTTCTACATCCCACAATTTGCCTGAAAATTTCATGATTTCCTTGTTTTTAATTGCTGAGTAGTATTCCATTGCGTAAAAGTACCACAATTTCTGTATCCATTCCTCCATTGTCATCAGAACAAAATGACAGCCTACTGACTGGGAAAGGATCTTCACCAACCCTGTATCTGACAGAGGGTTGATATCCAGAATATATAAAGAGGTAAAGAAATTAAAAAGCAATAATTCAAGCAATCCAATTTAAAAATGGGGTATAGAGCTACACAGAGAATTCTCTGTAGAGGAATATAGAATGGCAGAGAAACACCTAAAGAGATGCTCAATGTCTTTAGCCATCAGAGAGATGTAAATCAAAACGACCCTGAGATTTCACCTTATACCCATCAAAATGGCAAATCCACTGACACCACATGCTGGAGAGGTTGTGGAGAAATGGGAACTCTCCTCCATTGCTGGTGGGTATGTAAACTTTTACAACCACTTTGGAAATCAATCTGGCACTTTCTCAGACAATTAGGAACAGTGCTTCCTCAAGACCCAGCTATACCACTCCTAGGCATATACCCAAAAGATGCTCAAGTACACAACAAGGACATTTCCTCAACCATGTTTGTAGTGTCTTTATTCATAATAGCCAGAACCTGGAAACAACCCAGGTGTCCATCAACAGAGGAACGAATTACTCTATTTCTAAATATTTGGTTTTTTTTCTTTAAGACTGTAACCTAATTTTTATACCATTGGGTAAAGCATGTAAAACTGCACATTTCCCTTGAAAAACTTTCTTATAGGAGTGTCACAGATTTATTTTATCCTTCCACAGAGGACCTCTGAAACACTCCACCCACCAGGATCTTGAAGGAGATACTGAGACTTGTACCCAAACTTTGGGCAGAGTGCTGGAATCCTTATGGAAGAAAAGGGAGATAGAAAGACCTGGAAGGGACAGGAACTTCACAAGGAGAACAGAGCCAAAAATCCTTGGCTGAGGGGGGCCTGCAGAGACTGATACTCCATCTAAGGAGCATCTTTTGGATATATGCCCAGGAGTTGCATAGATGGGTCTTGTGGTACATTTACACAATAGAACACTACTCAGGTATTAAAAACAAGGACATCGTTAAATTTTCAGGCAAATAGATGGAACTAGAAAAGATCATCCTGAGTGATGTAGCCCAAAAGTAGAAAGACATGCATGGTATATACTCACTTGTAAGTGGATGTTAGCCCTATAATATAGGATAAACATAAACTAAAATCTAGAGCTCTAAAGAAGCTAACCAACAAGGAGGACCATGAGGAAAGATGCTTAATTCTCATTCAGAAGAGAAAACAGGCTAGACACCTGAGGTGGTAGAAAAGAAGGAACAGGACGGGAGCTTACCACAGATGTCCTCTAAAAGACTCCACCCAGCAGGGGATTGAAAGAGATGCAGAGACTCACAGATAAACTTTCGACAGACAGAGTGCAGGTGGTCTTATGGAAGAAGGGGAATATAGAAGGACCCAGAGGGCACAGAAGCCCAGAAAGGAGACCAACAAAGCCAAAAGCTAGGCCCAGGGGTGACTGCAGAGACTGATGCATCAATGAAAGACAATGTATAGAGAGGACCTAGAGCTCCTGCTCAGATGTAGCCTTCAGACAGCTCAGTCTTCATGTGGGTCCCCTAGAAAGAGGAGAAAAGACAGTCTCTGACTTGAACTAAGTTGTCTGCTTCTTGATCACTTCTCCCTGGTGGGGCAACCTAGGCAGCCCACAGAGGAAGAGGATCCAGGCAGTTCTGATGAGACCTGATAGGCTGGGGTCAGACAGTAGGGGAGGAAGACATCTCTTATCAGTGGACTAAGGGAGAGGAATTGGGGAGGGTGAAACTTGGAAGTGATAAGGGAGGGTGCTAAAACCAAGATACAAAATTAATAAATTGTAAAATAATAATAATAATTTTAAAAACATTTAAAAACCTCAGTCATCATGCTCAAGTGTCTTTACTGAGCAATCTTGACAGACCTTAAATGGGCATCTTATTTGCTAGCTTTCCCTACAGTCCATTTAAGAGGTCAAAACAAAGAATTGCAAAGTTTCTCTGTAAGGTAATGAATTGCTCCCTCCAACAGAGAATTCTGTAATGGGGTTGCAGATTCTTTGTGATAGCTGGAAAAAAAAAAAAAAAAAAAAAACATATCAGCTCTTTAGACCGCTTCCAGTGAGCCATATATCTCACTGAGATTTGGGGTTTATTTAACCACCTCTCTAGTTTGACCTTGCTCTTGAAATATGCTTTGACCAATGGGATGAAAAACAAGGGAAGGCTTGAAAGACATCACTTACTGAAACTGGCTTTCATTTTGGCTCTTGGGTATATTTAAGACGTAATCATGGGGGCAAATCTGAGTAGAGCGATAATGGAGACGTGCAGCTGGTCCAATACAGGTATTGAAACACCCACCGTACCCAAGAGTGGTTATTCTGACTGTGCGTCCGATTGAGCGGATAAACGAAGCCAAAGCAGAGCTGACCAGTCACCTCACAGAATTTCCATGAATAATATATTTTACTGTGCAAATGTTTTGTGGTGACTGGCACACAGCACTAATTAATGAGAACAATCTCATTTTTAGCATTGCCGTATAATTTAACACACATGTTCTGTGTTGTGGCTGTGGTAGAGAGGAAGCTGGTAAGAGAAAAGACAGAACGAGCAATTCCGATCAAGGTACTTAATTACATGTAGCCAAAACGTAACTTGTATTTAGAGGAAGGTAAATGACAAATGCATTATGACTGTACACATTCTTGCCTTAATTTCAAATTCTTATGATGAAAGATTTTTCAGTGTTTGTGCTTTGCTGAAACCAAAAGATCTTATAGAGGTCGCTTTCCTCTATCATCCAAACACACTACCGAGTTTGTTTTATAAAACATCTTGAAAGAACAGTGATTACGCCTTATGCTAAACTTGTTTGGCAGTGTTGGCTTTATTTAAAGCATGGATATTAGCCGGGTACTCCTGCACATCATTCGTTCCAATCCTCTTCTACTCATAACACAGCTCATATGAACGCAAATACTTGTTGTTACTTATAACTATAGATACAATCTATTTATTAAAGGGCAAACATCTCTAAGAAGTATGTGGTGAGCTCAGATATTTAAACATATGGTTGACTGTCATCAATCAAAAATAAATTAGATCTTTTTATCATAAAGCAAACAGAAGTCTATTTAAAATATACAATGCTTAATGAGTTATAGACTTCATATTTGTCATTGTATTGAAGAACTCTTTCAGACAGCAAATGCCAGATTTTTTTTTTTTTCTTTCAGGAAAGGCAGTCTTTTGTCTCTGGCCAAATCGCATATGCTAAGCATATGCAATGAACACAGTTTTGGAGTCAGAAAAATTCTTGACTTTTAGTGCTATAATTAACCATAATTTGTATGATAATTAGATACTGTAAGTATATACAAACAAACTTTCTTATCTTCAAGTAGTAGCTACTGCATATCTATCGGCTATAATGTGCTAGGCATCAGTCAGTAGACATGACATGGACCATCTCTTCTTTCTCACCAAAAGTCAGCCAAGTAAACACTTCACTATTCCTGCTTAACATACATGTAAAGTAGATATTGGTTATTTTTACGAACTAAAATGCTAAATCTTGTGGTTAATTGAGTTATTACTTGAGACAAGTCTGACTCTAGAACCCATTTAAATTCTTTCCCCAGAATTGTTGCCTTCAGTTACATACCTATATGTGACCTCAACAGGTTCCAGTAGATAGTTTTTATCCAGTGCTCACACAGTAGTTAACCTAAATGGGTCACAAAACAAAACTAAAATCCATAATGGATTGGTAAGTAAGACAGCAGGCTGTTTGGAATGAGAAAGAATTAAAAAAAAAAAAAAAAAAAAAAAAAAAAAAAAAAAAAAAAAAAAAAAGACTGGAGGCCAGTAATTAGAATGCATTATATATATATATGTATGAAATTGTAAAAAAAAAAAAAAAAAGAGAGAAACAATAAAAACATAAAAAAGAACATTCTTTTCCCATACTACTTTCATCTCAATTCTCTTGGGAATCTTCTTTCTCCATGTAAAGATAATAATAATAAAGCAAGGGCACACATGCAAGAAATTGTGTAGTTTAAAGTACTTTAAGTATTAATATTCATTCAACAAATAATTGTAAGCGGCTACTGTTCAAGCAACAATTTCCAGACTGGTTTTCAAACAGCTCAGTATATGCATACAAAACTTGTGGATTCAGCATGTGTGCTAAAAGTCATAATTGTTCTTTATGACACCCAAGTCAAAAAGTTAGCAGTGTATCCAAAATATTTTTGTTTCCTTTAATAACTTTGTCAATCATCTGTGAGTGTATATAAATATTTTTGAATTAGTATATGCATACTCATCCTGTACATCTGGGGTAACATGGGCCATATGTTTGTTCTCAACTGACTTGTCATTTTGTTTTTGTCTTACAGTTTCAAGTTTCAAAGGTTGTTTCTTATATTCTGAGATTTTGGGACTTCAACTCATTGAGGTCTCTAACAGTTGCAAATGACAAACATTAAATGATATCTTTAAGTCTTTGTCCTCTCTTGTTTCTAATCTGAAGAATCACAATATTTTTGAGGCTCTTTTTAGAAACATTAGGTGTTTTTGTATGTAATGCCAAACATCTGGATACATGAATACATCCTCATGTTTCCCCTTCTTTATTCCACTTTCAGCCAGATGTTTGACATTAGATAGCTAAGTTACTAGTTCTCTTCAAGGTAGTTACAGGCAAGGAATATGTGTCTACCTTCCTTTCTCTGAGAATCTCTGATGAGTACAGAGGGTAATAAGACTTGGGAATGATAAATCAGCATGCCCTGGTGTCAACACATCCACGGGGGTGGGGGGATTCAGTTTTTGTTCTCTGGCTCTGAAACAGTAAGATAATTTCTCCCTAGTGACTTGTAATGACAGAGAAGAAAAAATGGACTTCCAAAAGGGAAGCCTCCAAGAGTGCTTTGCAACCAGACGGGGGCTTTGTTGCTATTGTGGGTGTTGTAAAGTTAGGACATCCTGTGGTTTGGTATGGATTAGAGAAAGTGGTCAGGAAGAAATATTAAGGAAGTGCTCTCTAAAGTTTTTTTTTCCTCTCTCTCAAATGAGGCCATAATTGTCTAACTTGTAAATAGCCACAGTATTTCCGCAGTATAGTGCACAAGACATCTTATAAGATAAATTAGCTACAATATTTGGATAATGAAAGAAAAGGGCCATTATAATATTACATACAATGAGCAAAGTACTGCAGTTTCTAATTAAGTGCCCAAGTCAGTTGTACAATGAACTATTTGTTGAGCTTCTAAAATATAATTTGCAGTCTTTGAAAAATGACTCAGGGCCATACAGCAAAACCAAAGACTTTTGCTGGGGCACATGGATTACATTATCGTAGCTTAAGGCTCACTTGCTCCTGCATAGGCTCACACTAACCACCTGGTGCAAATGGAAGCAAGAGACCAGGTGGCTGAGACACTTATGTGCCCTATCTGGCAGTGATCCAAGCATCACCCTCACCAAGCTTCTTACTGCAGCTTAGTTGTTAAGTGGGATGCGGTGCTTTCTGACTTTGGAACATTCAAGACACTCAGGGGGATGGGGTGGGGAATCCCAATGGGGCCCAGACAGCCATGTGATATTTTAATAAGGATTTCCAGGGTCAGGCTGTGGAGCAACTACTTCCTAGATTTTACCTTCAGGGAGAAGTTGAAAACCATACTCTGACCTGAATATAAAACTGAAGGTTAGAGGAACAGGAACACATGTTTTAATTGTCCCAAGTCATTGGTAGTTTCTTTTCTTCTCTTTCTTTCTTTCTTTCTTTCTTTCTTTCTTTCTTTCTTTCTTTCTTTCTTTCTTCCTTTCTTTCTTCCTTTCTCTCTTTCTCTCTTTCTCTCTTTTTTTTCTTTCTTTCTAATTTGGAGCTGACTAAAATCTTCTCTCTGAAAAAAAATAAAGTACCTTAGATTCCACAAAATTGCTCAGGAGGCAGCTTGGACAGTAAAATTCTCTTACAAAATATTTTGATGAGTCATGTGTAAATGGACCATGTCTATTAAGGCCAAATATTTATTGACAAATACGAGCTTAATGAAAAGGGATAAATGTTGAGAAAGGAGAGAAATGGAAGTCTTGGAGGAAGAAACTGTGAGTTTTGCTGATCACAAATGCTACTCTAATTTCTTCTGGGGAGAGGTTTGTTTGTTTCATACATGAATGAAAGTAATGTCAGACTGTTCCAACATTTTCAATGATCCAGCAGAGAATCTAGAATTACTGTTTGTTATAATTGCCCATGGAAGGGTCTCATCAAAAATTTCCTAAAGCAACTTGAATATCATGATAGCATGGTAAATGACACTTTCCACATTTGTGCCTACCAATTTTTCACAGAATACTTTCTTGCTTAGTAATTGTAAATATAATCACCTGTAGAATTGAGGAAAGGGGACTAAAGATAGAAAGAGGCCTTCTTGGTCAATGACTGCCTAAAATTAGGTTTTAAGGATATAGATAATTTAGCAATTCATAAAAATACTATTAAGTAAATAGGAGTTGGACAATTATGAGTTTGGCACATGTACATGATACACTCAGGTCACTAAAGTATTCTGGGATCACAGAAATGAAGAGGAAGGAGTAAGCTTAGAAAAATGCATGGAAAAATAGATAATGGTATTGCTTTGAGACAGTTAAATAAGTCTGGAAATATTACGATGTGAAAACAAAAAAGGGAATGATCTTTTAACCACCATGCTGGTTATATATAGAGAGGCTCCACCCAGCAATGGATCAAACAGAAACTGTGACTCACAGCCAAACAATGGAAAGAGCACAGGGAGTCTTATAGATGGGCAGGGGGAAGGATAGAAGGATCTGGAGGGAACAGGAGCTCCACAAAAAGACCAACAGTCACAACTAACCTGGGCCCAGAGGGTCTTAGGGATATTGAAGCACCAACCAAGGACCACTCATGGACTAGACCTAGGCTCTCTCCACACATGTATATCCAATGAGCAACTTAGCCTGTGTGTGGTTCCCCAGGAAAGGGGATGGGGGCTGTCTCTGACAGGTTCTCCTTTAGATCACTTAGCCCTGGCAGGACCAGCTTGCCATGATTCTGTGAAAGAGGAAGTACATAGTTCTGATATGTATCCACTGGGTTTTAGGTGGGGGAATAGCTTTTTGAGGGACAGGGAAGGGAGAATAGGGCATGAGGAAAGAAAGAAAAGAAGGAACCAGGAGGAGACGAGAGAGGAGCCTAAGACTGAGATATAAAGAGAATAAATTATATAGAGAGATAGAAAGGTAGGAAGATAGATAGATTGATTGATAAGATTAAGTGATGCTATGTTATTCAAGGAAAATACCAAAGGAGGTGTGAAAAAAAATAGCCATAGAAACTGTGATTGACTAGTAAGACAAGATGAATGCAGTCCTGTTAGGCCACAGAGGAGAGCTTTGCAGCCAGTCCTAAAGATACCTGATAAAACAGGATCAGATGAATGGGGAGGAGGTCCCCCCTATCAGTGGACTTGGCAAGGGGCACGGTGGAGATGAGGGAGGGAGGGAGGGACTGGGAGGGAATGAGGGATCGGGACACAGCTGGGATACAGAGTTAATAAAATGTAACTGATAAGAAAAAAATAAAATTAAAAAAAAAAGATGAATAAATACAGAGGGAATTTCCATTGACAGCAATAGCAGCTATACCCATTGGAAACAGTATAAACCTTCCCAATAAACAGGCTCTGAGACAAAGACTCTCAGTACAGAAACACAAGCTCCATTTATGCTATTTCATATCTACTGTGTTTGCATAGGTAACTAGCTTAAATGTTTTTAGTTTCTCCAACTGTTAAATGGAAATAAATACTATAACTCATAAGGTTGTTTCTGTGACAATTAATTGATTTCATATATAATGTTTTAAAAGACTACTTAAGACATAATGAATGCTGTGTCTCTAGGGTAATGCAAGGAAAATATGGTCATTTACTCCTAAAGTCTTGTTGCTGGATACAAATGCTTGCTATCCTATCAACATGCACTCCCATGATGATTAATCTCTGAAATGACACCACATGACAGACACCACCACTCATATTTTGTAGATGAGGAGACTACAGCTTGGAGAGCTTAGAAATTTTTTGCTCAGCCATATAGCAAGAAAGTAATGAAGAGAAGCTACACATTTAATATCCCATATTCCTAACTTCTCAGTCATAGCTTCGTGCAAAGTCAAATAAATCCTTGCCTTTGAAAACAAATGTTTAGATGCTGAGGAAGAAACTTGGGAATAGCATGGTAGAGTAGGAATATATGGTGACTTTCTCATGTTGTTTCAATGAGTGAGTTGCTCTACCACTATCCTTGGGAGACACTTGATGCTGTGAGGAGTAAAGAGGTGAAAATCTAGAACACATAGCTACATATGTAGTTACCATTAGATTACTATACTAAGCTGTGAAGATGCTGGGTAAGCACAAATCAATGGACATCTCCTTAAAACAAGTACATTAATGGAACAGTCCAAATCACAATTCTTTTCTTAACTACCACATTAAGTCAAAAATGAAAATCATCCCTATCCAACATCACTAACTTTACATGGACAAAAGAATAATATCTCTCTTACTTTCTATTGCACAAACATGTGAAAAGGAAAAATAATTTTGTTTCTTATTCCTTTCCAACAAGTTCTACTTTAACATGACTCAAGCATTATTTTAAATCATTTTGGCATAAACTACTGTTGCTTCCAAGAAAAAGGAAACAGCAGTTTGATGAACATAGGTCAAGGGCAACTCAAAAGATTCTAAGCTAAGGACATAGGTGCTCTTGGGTCAATGTGTGTACCATGAAAGTTGTCAAGATGATGGTGATGGATCAAAGGCAATCTAAAGTGACTTAGAAAAGTGCTTACCATCTGATGGCAAGCAGACAACCGTAAATAGCACAGTTTGTAGTTATCAATGTCATTTATGCTTCAGGTCTGTTATGCCCAAGAAAGTCGACTAGCACATGAATTAAAATAAAAAGAAAAATGGAGGCAAAATCACCATGTGAATGGTGAGTTTCTGAGAAATGAGAGCCAAATGACATCATGTTATGGTTTGTCTGGAGTTGGAACAGAGAAAATGGTGGAAAAAAATGAGTGATCTCATGGCACACAGATGCCTGGGCATGATGACCACAAAAGAACTTGAACCTTAAAAGTGAGTACCATGTTCATTTGTGAGTGGTTTTTCCTTTTAAGAAAACAACAACATCCATCATATTAAATAAATGTTACTAAATTAAATTTTACTGGGTTTCATTTTTGTCTGCATTTAATTAGTAAATGTGTTTACATTTCATAGCTTAAAAATTTGCCTGCATACGAAGTTGTAAGTTGTAAGGCGATTTAGATTTCTACATATTTTAGCAATAGTCTAAATACAATCACTTAAATAAACACTGGTATTAAACAAAACATTTGTCTCTTTTAAAAGAAATATATCTATTACTCAGGTTTGGAAAACACTAACACTAAGGAAATTAATCCAGGCTTTGAAGACAGAATTGGGAGAAACCCTCCAATCCCTTGCTTCTATGAATATGTCAACTAGAGTGTGCAACTTGACTTTTCTAAGCCTAATTTTTCTCCTCTTATTATTTTTTTACTATGCTAGTTAAGTTCAAAATACTGAAATCTATCTAGTAACATTTGTGTTTTAACTCATTCTCTATGGAAAGAATATGTACAAATAAGAAAATTGAAACATTGAGAAATTGTGTAATATGTTTTGTCATAGACAAGCCAGAAAACTATATTAAAGTTCAGCTCACTTAACCTGATTTCAATTGGTTACAAATAGACTTTTTTAAGCTGGATGCCCACAGACCACTCTGGACATGCATGCAGAAAGGAGAGGAAGGGTGAGATCGGGAGGGGAGGAGGGAGGGGCTTATGGGGGTACAAAATGAATAAAGTGTAATTAATAATAATAAAAAAAATTTAAAAAATTGGAATTCTATAAACAGAAAAAAGATGCATACTTAACAAGGAACAAACTGGACCAGAATAAAATTCCCATAAGCACATAATGATAAAAAAACACCAAATATTCAGAACAAAGAAAGAATATGAAAAGCTGCAAGGGAAGAGACTAAGTAACATATGAAAGCAGATCTATTAAAATAAGATCTGACTTCTCAATGTAAACTCTAAAAACCTAAAGCGTCTGAACAGATATTCTAAAGAATGTATAAGACCACATATGCTAGTCTAGTCTATTATATGCAGCAAAACATTCCATCAAAATAGATGAAGAAAATGAAACATTCTATGATAAGACCAAATTTTAGTAATATATATCTATAAACCCAGCCCTACAGAAGGCTTTAGAAGAAACACTCCAACCTAAAATGGTTAAGCACAATCAAGGAAACACGAGGAATAAACAATCCCAGACCAACAAATCAAAAGAGCTCTCTCTTTCTTCTGCCATCTTTCCACAACAAAATTATTGGATTTGGAGGAGAGGAGAAGAGGTGAATATCTGTAGTTAGCTTTCCTGTTTCTCTGTCCACAACAATATATATATATATATATCTGCAAACAACAATCATTAATATCTTTCAACATCAATAGTCTCAATTACCAAATAAAAAGACACAGGAAAACAGAATGAATGGGAATCAGGATCCATCCTTCTGATTCCTACAAGAAATACACATCGACATCAAGGATGACATTAGCTCAGTATAACAATGGGAATGAAAAGATATTTCAAGCAAATGGACATAAAAAATGAGCTGTTGTAGTTTTTTAATTTATGAAAAAAAAAGACTTTAAAACAAAGCTAGACAGAAGACATAGGGAAGGAAACTTATAATTATCAAAGGAAAATAATTATCAAAGGAAAATACCACTAAGAGGACACTAACTCTTTATCTGACAGAGGACTAATATTCAGTATATACAAAGAACGAAAGAAGCTGAAAAGCAGCAAACCAAGTAATCTAATAATCTCATTTCTAGTTGTGAAGTATTCCATGTTTCGAAGCTTCCCTTTCCTCTCTGCCTCTACTTTCAGTGGATCATACAGATCTTTCACTCCAGACTTCCTCCCCACTCATCCTGTTATTTCAATCCCCAAACACAGCAGTATCCAAGTGCTTCAAAGAAACACTTCTACAGCTTAAATTACATACTGACCTTCACACACCGATAGTGGGAGACATCAGGCTTGACAATAGATAAGTCATCCAGACAAAACTGCACTGAGAAATGCTGGAGCTAACTGACATAAACAAAATGGACCTAACAGACATTTACAGAATATTTCACCCAAACACAAATTAATTTACCTTCTTCTCAAAGCCTTTATTCCACAACTGAAGACATACTTGGACAAGCAAGTCTCGGCAGATGCAAGAATTTAGAATAACATCTTGTATGTTATCTTACCACTATGAATTTCAGTAGGCTATCAACAACAACAGAAAACATACAGATTCATGGATACTGAGCAACAGACTATTGAATGAAAAATAGGTTAACACAGAGACTAGACTTTCAAGAATTCAGTGAAAATGAATACAGAACATATTTAAACTTACAGAACACAATGAAGGCATTTTTAAGAGTCAATTTCATAGCACTCAGTTTTATGAAAAGTGCCTGCATTAAAAAAAATAGTGAGATCCAATACTAGAAAATGAAAATCATAAAATATCTAAAAACTCTAGAAAAGAAGAAATACCACCTAAAAGGAGTAGACATCAATGAAAAACAATTAAGCTCATGAAGTGGACATTTCTGGTTTCTTTGAAAACTGAATTTTGTCATGTGATTTTTGCTGCAAGCATGGCATGTGATGTTTTACCCAGGTTGGCTTGTGAGGGGACACATGATGTTTTGCTGTGACCCCTCATGTTAGAGGGGTGTGACTTAGGCCAGCTGATAACATCCATGGGTGAACTTTGAGGAGAGGACATATATAGAGGCCCACACAGAATGAGACATTGCTTTTTGGATTAACATCGCTGCACTAATCTTCGTGCCTCCATACATGACTTCACAGAAAGAAACATTCCAGAGTTTCCCCTGGCAATCCAACTTGGTTTTGTGGCTTTCACTGACTTTGTGTTGCTGTTCTGTATTAGCCTTGAACTAGATTGCTTGTATCCTGATGATTGAGTCTGGTAATCCCCAAAGGATCTACTGACCCTAATCAGCAGGAAGTAGATAAAAGAAGACTACAACCCTTTTCCCTACTAATCTCATACCTAAGATTGTAGGGATTTGGGAGGGAGGTAAAGGTGCCTAAAAACCATAATAAAGTAAGTTTTGTGAAAATCTAAGCCTACAAACTTAAGGCTGATATCAGTGAAATAGACAAAGCAACCACAAAGAAATAGAAAGAATCAGTAAAGCAAAAAGTTATTGCCAGTACTCCTCAAATTATTTCACAAAATAGAAACAGAAAGAACATTGCCTGACTGTATTTAGATGCCATAGATAACCTGATAGCCAAACAGCATAAAGACCCAATAATGGAACAGAATTATATGTCAACCTCATTCATGAACATAGATGCAAAAATTCTCAATTAAATATGAATTAAATAAAAAAGATCATTTGCATTGATTAGGTAGACTTCATCTCAGAGAGGCAGAGGTTATATAACATGTAAATTAATAAATGTAATCCACCACATAAACAAACTAAAAGACAAAAATCACAGCATTATTCTATTAGATACAGAAAAGATCTTTGACAAAAATCCAGCATACTTCATGATAAAAATCCTAGAAAGATTAGGGACAAATGGGACATACTTCAGCATGAGGGCAGGTATCATCAAACTTAGCCAATATCAAGTTAAATGGCAAAAGCAATTCCACTGAAATCAAGAACAGGACAATGTTATCCACTTTATCTATGTTTATTCCATATACTCCTTGTCATCTTACTTAGAATGATAAGACAAATGAAAGAGATTAGGAAGATATAAACTTGAGAGGAAGAAGTCCAAGTACCTTTGTTTACAGATTATATGATAGTATACATAATTGACCCTAAAATTTCACCAGGAAACTCCCACAGCTGATAAACATTTTCAGCAAAGTGTTGGATATCAAATTAATCCACAAATCTCAGTAGCCCTCCTATATACAAATGACAAATGTACAGAGAAAGAAAGCAGAGAAACAATATCTTTCACAATATTCTGAAAACATATGAAATATGTGTAAATGTAGTCAAGCAAGTGAAAGACTTTGATGAAAAAAAAAACTTTAATATATTGAAAAAATAAGTTGAAAGAGATACCAGATCTCCTATTATCAGAGGTTGGTCGGATTAACATAGTAAAAATGACTAATCTAACAAAAGCAATCTATAGATTCTAGTCAATCTCCATTAAATTCCCAACACAATTTTTGAAAGAACAAATTCTAGTTTTATGGGAACAAACAAACAAACAAACAAAAAAAAAACCCGGGATAGCTAAAAAACACTTGTGAATCACAAAAGATCTGACATAGGTGTCACCATAACTAACCTCAAATTAAAAATGGATTCATGTTATTAAAAGCTGCACGTTGATCAATGAAATCTACTCAAAGACCCAGGCATACATCCACACACCCATGAATGTTGTATTTTTGACAAGGTAGTCTCAAATACATACTGTAAAAAGACAGCATCTTCACCAAAAGCGTGGGTCAAACTGAATGACAATATGTCTTAGTATCAAATAGAACCATACTTATCACTGTATATAAAAATCGATTTCAAATGGACCAAAGATCTAATCATAGAACTGTATACAATTAACCTGATAGAAGAGAAGCTTTGAATTCATTGGCACACATACAAAGATTTTCTAAACAGACTACTGTTACTACAGCCACTATGAGTAACACTTATTAAATAGGACCTGATGAAACAAGATCTTCTGTAAGGTGAAGGATACCATCATTTAGGGAAAATGGCAGTGTACAGAATGGTAAAATGCTTTCACCAACCTCACATCTATAGAGGGCTAATATCCATATATATATATATACTAGACATTAAGAATACATATCAATTAAAAATGGAATACTTATTTGAACAGAGATTTCTCAAAAGAAAAAAGCTCTAATGGTTGAGTAACACTTAAAGAAATGTTCAAGGTACATCCAACCAATGCCTGGCCCAAACTGAGACTTACACCATGTGAGAGAGCCAACCACTGACACTATTCATGATATTATGCTATGCTCACAGACAGGAGCCTAGTACAGCTATCCTCTGAGAGACTGTACCCAGCAGGGAATCGAAACAGATTCTGAGACTCACAGTCAAACATTGGGCAAACATTGGGAAAGAAGGACCTGGAGATCCCAGAAGCTCCACAATAAGACCAAAAGTGCCAACTAGCCACTGCCCAGAGGAGTTTGTGAAGACTGAATGATCCAAGGACCATGAATAGACAGGACTTGGGCCCCCTACACGAATATAGCCCAAGGACAACTCAGGCTTCATGTGGGTTGCCTAGTAAGGGGAGCAGAGGCTGTCTCTGACATGGACTCTGTTGCTTCCTTTCTGATCATCACCCATCTCACTCCAACAGGGCTGTGGTGCCAGGAAAAGAGGATGAACTCAGTCCTGATGCGACTTGATGTGTGTGCTGGGGTGGGTAGGTGGGGGTGTGTGGGTGGAGGTGCTTATCTGAGAAATAGGGAATAAGGGATAGGAAAAGAGAGGAGGGCACGACCAGAGAGAAGAGGGAGGGGGCTACAATCAGAATGTAAAGCTAATAAATAAATAAATAAATAAATAAATAAATAAATAAATAAATAAATAAATAAAAATTTAGAAAGAAGTATTTTATATAGAACCCACAGTCAGATAACACAATAATCTAAATATCCAGAAAATAACTTACTCTACCATGATCCAGGAAAATCATGTATTGAACAAAATATAAAATAAAATAAAAATCAACACTAAAAATGTGTGTATTGAAAATTTCCAGATGAATTTTAAAACAACGATCAAGAAATGTTTCAACAAACATTTTCTATTCATCTTGAACAAATAAAGCAAAAAAGTAAAATCTCAACAAAGAAGTGCATTATAAAAAGAGAGCCAAATGAAAATTATGGAATTCAAAACTGCTCACAATAGAATAAATCCAAATAAACAACAAAACGTATCACAACTAAACTCCTGTAAACTAAAAGCAATGGAAACATATTGAATGCAAACAGAGAACTCAACAGATTGTCCATAGGGAAAGACTAATTCATAGAAGCTATGGAACCAGAAGGTACATGACATAATATTCTGCCATCTTTTAAAGAAAACAATATTCTGTACACTATGAAATACATATTCAAGAAAGAATATCCTTCAGAAATGAAAGATAAAATGAAAATATTCTTTAGCATGGGCTATCTAAAAGGATTTATTTAAAATGTATCTTTCTATAAATGTTCAAATAAAAGTTTCAAATGGGAAATAATAAATAACATAATTATGGGAAATCTGGAATGAATAGTGACAAGAATATCAGAAATGTATGAATTTACCAAGTCATAAATGATAATTGAAAAAATGTATGTAATGTCACCTGATCTTAACAGTAATATTTGTTTGTGAGGAGGGCAAATTCAAATAAATTTGAGAAAAGTATTTACACTTAATAGGAAATAATAGTTTCATGTCAGAAAAAAAACAAAACAAAACAAAACAAAAACCCTCAGGTAAGCCACTTGTGTACATTTTAATACCCAAAGCAGCTACTAAGTAAAGACCATAAGGCAATATACTAAGAAACAGTATACATAGATATAGAAGGATTCATTAAAGACCTTGGATAATGCAAATAAAAAAACAAAAATAAAAACAAGAAAAAGAACATAAAAACAAAACAGCTGTCAAAGATACTAGCAAATAAATATGAATATAAATGGTTTAAATATACTAATAATATGGCAGAGGAAATTGCACAAGAAAGAGTGGAGAAGCCCTTAATGCTAATCTATTGTTTAAAAGATTCACAATTCAAATTTAATGGCATGGTTAAGTTGAAGTTAAGGAAATAAATAGGCCTTGCAAATATTTTCCCAAAATGGAGGAATTCTAGTGGCATCAAAATAAGTAGACTTTAGAGTAAAGGAGTTGGTATAGGCCAAAAGGGACAATTAGCTCCATCATAGTAATAATCCACTGGAAAAGATGACCTTAAACAAGTATGGGTCAAATAATGGAGCTCAAAGTGCACGAATCAATATGGGTATCCCTTGTTTTACAAGAGGACTGTGTCCCGAGGAAGTCATTATAAGTTGTAAGCACAAGATAATAATGCACTTGCTGAAGCTGGGATACTGAGTACTGCATCTGAGCACCACGCCCCACCTTTGTGATGGCTGCTTTTGTCATGAGAGGCTGTCTCTCCACAGAGTGCTACTACCAGGTAAGTGGCAAGTGACAAAACCGAAGTGTACTTTCTACTAGATGCGTTTTTCTTATTTATTTTTTACCAACCACTGTGAAGTTGATATTTCTAGGCCCAAAGTTTGTAATTTGGAGATCATCTGTCATTTGTTGGAGTTGAAAGAAGATAGACAAATCTATAACAATAGTTGGTCACATGCCACCTCTTTCCACAACTTATAGAATTATTAGACAGTTCAACAGGGAAATATGAACATCACCTGCTTTAGTTTTATTTTGTGATTGCGATAATAGAGACAAATCATGGAGGCTACAAAGATGGGAGAAACAAACTGGCAACATAAAAGAATTCTAAGAAAACACTCTTCCCTTTCCACTGTGAATGCACCTACACTCCACTTAAGGGGTAAGAGTAGAGGGGTATGTGTGTGTGTGTGTGTGTGTGTGTGTGTGTGTGTGTGTGTGTGTGTTTATGTTTGATATATATACATTTGCCCCAATTTTAAACCATCATTTTTACACAACATAAATAATTTCTATTGGTCAATTACATAAAATTTTAAAAAGAAAGTAGAGGGGCTGGTGAAGTGGGTGAGGAACTAAGAACATTTTCTACTCTTCTAAGAGACTGTAGTTTGAGACCCAGCCCCCATGTGGGTCACAACTGCTTGTATCTCCAGTTCCAAAGCATCTGATGATCCTTCTGGCTTTTGCACATACATGTGGCATTCACTCATATGAGCATATGTACACAAATATAATAATATGAGAATAAATCTTTTTAAAAAGAAAGAGATCTGTGCCAGGATGGGTTGTTACGCATGGAGGGGGGGGGGGGCTTCCCTTCTCTAAGGAGAACAGAAAGGGGAGGGGGAGGGGATGACAGTGGGACTGGGAGAAGAGAAGGGAGGGGGCTGTGATCAGGCTGTGAAGTGCTTAAATAAATTAATTAATGAAAAGGAAACAAAAGAAAAAGAAAGAGAAAAACCTAACCACATCTCTACTACATCTCACTATATTCCAGAGTGCAGAAAAGTAGATTTTCCACTCTGTCTCTTGCTATTCAGACCGGGTGCAGACATCCTTTTCTCTGTGCTTGTGGGAAGTACTGAGGTTTGCCTGGCTCCAAACTGCTAATCCAAGGAAACATCCTCCATTCCTCACTGGGGTTTGAGTCCAAAGGAAAGTTGGAGGCAGCTGTGGCTGAGCAATTGGAAACAGTTTCCAGAAAAAAAAAAAAAAAGTTACTGTGTCACAATTTTGCATAGACCTCTTTTTTTTCTAGAACAATAAGAAAGCATTGAAAGAGCCAACAGATGGGGTCATCATTTATTGGGAGCTTTGTGGCCAGGTGTTCTTCCCTGTGTTTCCTAAACATTGCTTTATTTAGTGTTTATAGGATTTCTTGGAGGTGGGTACTAGTGTATGAAATTTACATTTGAGAAATGTGAGGCTCTGAGAGGTCAAGAGCCAGGATTTAAACTGAGGTCTGCCCTAATGAAGAACATCCTTACCAGCACAATTATGGTGCACAGCTTTGCTAAGGGATTTGGCCAGGAGTGAGTCTGAAATGACTCAGTATGCTGAGGAGAGGCTGGCTCAGAGAAGAAATGCATTTGCCACAGTGTTAATCCAAATCCTATTCAGCCCCAGAAGCCATTGCAGAAGCAGCTGCAGTGAGCAGGCACAGGTTGTCCCGAGGGAACAGACACTCTGTTCAGCTCAAGGACTCTGACCTGGGCCGCAAAAAAAAAAAAAAAAAAAAATCCTAAAACCCTCCAAGTCATGTGCTCTCAAGAAATGCCAGACTTCTTTGGAGCAGTTATCTTTTCCAGATTGTGCAAACTTTGGAGAGCTGGGCTTAGTCAGGTTCAGACAGTTGATGGCAAGGGCAAAGTGGAAGGGAAAAGCAGGCAACACTAATGAAGCTGGGCCTTTGATCTCGCCTAATCATGGCGTTTCACGAGGCCCTTTATGATCATGTAGTGCTCAGTTCCTAATGAAAATGGCTTAAGTATGATTTTTACTGGGTAGATCTAAGAAAGAACCATCTAGGGAAGCTAGCCAGATATTAGGTAACTCCAGACCACTCAGGAAATCAAAACAAAGTTACAGCTCCATTAGTCAAGAGCAATTTTTTTAGAGGGGAGGCAAAGGGGGGCCCAGGTAGCCAGAAATTTTACTTCATTTCATTTTCCCTGGGGAAAACGCCAAGCTCATTGCACATTCTGGTGCATCCTTTAACCTTCAGGCAGGCAGAGATACATGGCTTTTACTACCTTTGCATACTAGCTCCCAGCTGTTCACCTTAGAACAATTTGCTTTTGAACTCTTGGCAGAGTCTGAGTTGCCAGATGGACTCTCCATGGAGTATACATGCTCTGGAAGGAAGAAAATGTCTCATGGGATGGGACTGATGGAAAACAAAGATGTCCAGTGTGTTGCTCTGCATCTCACCAGGCACTTCGTATCTGCAGAGGGCTTTATAGTATGGATTTATTCGTTATTGCACACAACAGCCCAGTGAGGGACATAGAGATGTCTCCACTGTTCAGACTTAAAGCACGCTCAGGCTAAGATATTTACCTCAGCCCACACAGAAGAATTAGAAATTGACACTCAGCATGTTTACTGAGCCTCAATTGCCTCTGGTTTTCTGAGGTGGCTGGCATGTCAATACAAATCTAAACTGAATCTGAGTAGCATCTTGAGGTGGTATCGTAAGTATTCTTGCCAAGTATTTACTTTTCCAAGGCACAATAAATGCAGGATCCTGTGTTTCTGGGGCTTTCTGAGTTTATCTAAAGTGACTCTTTCATAACGCCTCTCCTCTGTGTTCACCTCCTGTGTGTGCACTTCCTCTAGAATCTGAACATTTCTCACCCCATTCTCTTTTCTAGCTTAAAATAACACTGATACCAATAAATCCCAAATTACCAGACTGTTTTTTTCTCCTTCAAATTACTTTTGTTTCCTTACTTGTGTTTTGATCTATCTTATTTTTCTTTTATCTGTTCTCTACCAGAGAAAAAGGAGATCATTAAAACTCAGTCCCCCTTGGGCCCTCTTGGGCTGCCTTTTCTGACCTCAGTGGGTGATGATGGTTTTAGTCCTGGGCAACACAAGGTGCCACAGGGGTTGGTACCATTTGGGGGTCTCCCCTTCTCTAAGAAGGAGAATTTGGAGTGAGGGAAGGGGTGTGTGAGGGTAAGACCGGGAGGAGAGAAGGGAAGAGGCTGGAATCAGACCGTAAATGGATGAAAGAAAGAAAGAAAGAAAGAAAGAAAGAAAGAAAGAAAGAAAGAAAGAAAGAAA
>NW_026596079.1:20356870-20358498 GCF_907164565.1 Psammomys obesus | reverse complement strand
AAAGAAAGAAAGAAAGAAAGAAAGAAAGAAAGAAAGAAAGAAAGAAAATGAAAAGAAATGAAAAAACGATGCCTCTTTTCATAGAAAGTTATCAAAGAAGGGCCACACACAAGAGAGAATCCCACTGACAACAGTCCCATGATAAGTGGTATAATGACCTCATCATTGTCTGAAGCTGCCTTGACCGTAGCTTAAGGGCCAGGCGAGAAATTCTCAAACGCCATTGGTGCATATTGTTACATGCGCAAATTATCATGCAGAAAATTCATATATTTGCTGACTAATTACTTAGAGCTTACAGTGTGCTTTAATGAATTTATTTCTCTGTTTTACATAGCTAAAAACTGTCACACACACAAAAAAAATGAAGTAGAAAACACGCTGGCATGAAAAATTAAGACCCTTCTTGAGGCAGACATGAGAGAACACGTACCCTTGTATGAAAGACCAGAAACTCGAATCACTGAGAGCTTTAGATGCTATCTGTCGTCACTTCCATATTTCTCCACCCACCATCACCTAGGAGCTAATTGTAGAAGGGTCTGTCGAGATCTGATAAGGGAAGGGTTTGCCTACTCGCTGGTTCTCTTTCCTCATTATCTAGAGCCTGTGAGATGGCAAGATCATTTCTCAACACCCTTAGTTATGATAACTGTAGACACTTCTGAATGAGCCACTAAGCAAAATGGGAAATATATATAGCAACCAGTAGAGATTCTCTGAGATTCCACCTCAATTAAGAAGTTGCGTTGGTATTGGGTAGAACAGGGACTCACAATGGCAGAGAGGTGCACAGAAGTCAGATCTCCTGAGAGGTCACGTATTCTCCACAGCCCTACTATAATCTTTCCTGCCGACTGTGCATTTTCTACATAAGCCTACTGATATAACATGTACTCTGAGCCCTATGTCTTTTACACAAACAGGTGAGGGAGAAGTGCTATGCACATTTTGCGGGGGAGCACAGTGGGAGAAGAAATTATGTCGAATGTTCAGGTTTCATTACATAGTGCAGCTAGATGACAAATTTGTGTAGACAGGCTCCAAAGGGCATACCAAACATGTCACACTCTACAGTTCTTGAGAGGTGATACAGGGAAGGAAGTATTAAAATGACATCAACAGGAGAACATGCTGAGATCTCATCTCAATGAACACAAGATTGTTTAGTGTGTAGTTCACAGAATGAATTTTTAGTCAGACAAGCATGATGTCATGTTCTGAACCCCTTTCTACTTACTTTGTACATGCTACTGAACCTTCATATATATCCATCACTTCTTTATGCATATCTTTTAGTATTTCATAGGTTCCTCTGAGACATAAATATTTTTATATGTTCAGGGCATTTGATAAATTCTTGAAGACAGCAGATCTTGATTAGAATTATAACTTTATGATCACTACCTCGCTAGGTTATTTTTCTCTTTTTTTAAGTATCACTGCAATTCATTTTATTAATTGTTTGTCTGTCTGTTTCTTTATTGTTACCTACTTTTTCCAATTAGTGCTTCCCATATACACATGGGTGTGATGTCATGCACTGGGACACAGACAATTTATTAGTAGGCACCACCCCCAACACACACACACACACACACACACACACACACACACACACACACACA
>NW_026596079.1:20300146-20356860 GCF_907164565.1 Psammomys obesus | reverse complement strand
ACACACACACACACACACACACACACACACACACACACACACACACAGGAAACTCTCTCCACAGTAGCCATAACATTCCAATAGTTTCTCTACTAGGGCTACTGTAATGGTAGTCCCTCCCGAACCCATGTTGGAACTTTTAACTAGTTTGATCTTGTATTGGTCTTATTCAGATAACCACAGATGTTATGAGTTTCTGTGTGCAACTACATTATGTACAGAAGATAGCACTGTATAACTCTCTTCCTCATCATTTGACTCTTTCCCATCTTCTGCATTTTTAAATGTTTATGGTAAAGTACTTTTAGCAGTATTGTCTTAAAGATCAAATAATATAAGTAACATATAGATGCTAGACAAAGGTAAATAAAAGTGTTCACTGATGATGGTAAAGCCTAATTAAGGTTGTCTTATAAGGGAGGCAATGCAATACTTGAAGCTCATAAAAAATAGATACCCCCTAAAAAATACAATGCCTTTTTTTGCATTCTCTTTTTATCCCATAAATTAGTATTTCTACCCCCAAATACAGTGACAAGTCACTAAAGACAGTGATGTAAGTTCATGGCTGAATAGCTAAGAAATGGAAGAGCAGATTGACAAATAACCGTGGAGCGAGGCAATTGGTTTGACAGAACATAGAATTTTTAAGAGTGATTTTTAAGATATAAAATAAACTACAGTTTTCACAATGGAAGGTGAGATAGAGTCACTTTTAACATTGCACAATGAGAATTAGAAAAGCAGAAGTGTCTGTATAAGGGCTGTATCATCTATTCTTTTTGCAAACACAGATGGGATTCATGTAAACTCAGAGTCTCTTCTTAGATACCTAAAAGCTTTGGTTAGCAACAGTTCCTATAGATTTTAAATGTCTGGTATTGAGATGAAAATGTAATATCTGTGAGGGTATAACTTCAGATCCTTTAATTATTAGCTTGATATTAGACTAAGTTCAACTTTACACAGGCACCTAATTGTCTGAGGAGTTGATTGGACCCATAGCATTTCTCCTGTATTAGTTACTTTAAAAAAAATATGTGACAAGATACTTGGTAAGGGCAACTGGAGAAGGTAAGAATTATGTGGACTCAAAATTTGACTGTAAAGTCTACTGTGGCTAAGAAATCATGGTGGCAGGGGTGGGAGGCAGCTGAGATCATTGCGTCTGTAACTGGAATGAAGAGAGGGAAGAATGGCTTAGTTCACTGCTTTTTATTGAGTGCAGCACTATAGTGCACAGATTTCTTCTAGGTTAGACTCTTCTGGAAACACTCTGATATACACACCAAAAGATGTGCTTCCATGATAACTGATTTTCAATATTACAATTAAACTCATAATTAAGTTTTTAAACTTTTTATTTATTATTTATTTATTACAATTTATTCACTTGGATCCCAGTTGTAGCCCCCTCCCTTTTCCCCTCCCAATCCTGCCTGCCCTCTTTTTTATCCTCCCATGACCCTCCCCTAGTATACTGATAGAGGAGGTCTTCCTCTCCTTCCCTCTGACCTATAAGGTCTCATCAGGACTGGCTGCATTGTTTTTCTCTTTGGCCTGGTAAGGCTGCTCCCACATCCTCAGGGGAAGGTAATCAAAGAGCCATCCACTGAGTAAATGTCAGAGACAGCCTCTGTTCCCCTTACTAGGAAACCCATTTGGAGTCTGAGCTGCTATGGGCTACATCTGTGCAGGGGTTTTAGGTTACCTCCATGCATGGTCCTTGGTTGGAGTATCAGTCTCAGAAAAGGCCCCTGGTCCCAGATTTTTTTGGTTTTGTTGGTCTCCTTGTGGAGCTCCTATCCCCTCCAGGTCTTTCTATCTCCCTCTTCTTTCATAAGATTCCTTGCACTCAGCAGAGTATCGAAGCAGATGCTGAGAGTCATAATTAAGTTTAACCAGCATAGTGACACTGTGGTAAATATACTATCAATAATCTGTGTTCAAATTCATCATTACATGATGCAGATTGTCTTTAGAGTCTGGAAAGAACGTGTGCATTGCCAAAATTTCTGATAAAATTCCAATGGAAAATGCTAAAGGGAGTTTTATATTGCTTAATTCTGGGAGGATTTCTGGGGAAGTCCTGAGAAAAAGGAAGATATTCATCTGTGTTTATAATAGTTTTATAATATGTGCATTTAGTTCTAGAAAGCATTATGGCTCCCCACTGAGAGAGCCTGCAGAAGAAATTAGCAATTGGGGGTGGAAGGTCAAATTATCTTGTTTCGTGAGAATTCTGAGAAATGCTAGTAACTACATATAGAAAACTATTTTCTAATCCACTCAAAGATGTGTCAGCCTGCAGATTCCAAAACCAGGTTTTATTCCATTTAATTTTCCTTAGAATTAAAAAAAGTCACCTATTTTATGCAGAAAAGAACTTTCTAACAGTTGACAGAAGCAGATGAATTAATAAATTCTACCAGGACTACTAATAATGTATTTATACAGTCTACATCTTATGATATAAAAATTGTATGATTAAATTTGTTTAGTTAAAAAACAATCAGTTAAAACTTTTGTCACTATTTTGTATGACCACTCCATCTCTCTTTCTGTTACACACACATATTCCTATATGAATATATCCCTATACAGTGTGCATATATTCCTTTACATATCTACATGTATTTCTGTACATATAAATATGCATATATTCCTATACATATAAATACATATATGTGAAATGTTGCCATTACTAAACACACTAGGGACAATTTAAATTAGAGGACTCTATATTTTGTAGAATAAATATTTATGTTTTGGAGTTGCTTCTGGAAATAATCCTACTGTTTTTTGATATGGACAATCACTTTACAGCCTTATCCCAGCCACCTCTCTTCACTCCTCCCAGTTCCACCCTCAAGCATCCCTTCCCCATTGCCACTCCTATTCAGAAAAGGGGGGCCTGAAAGAGTGCCAGCCTACTCTGGCCCTTCAAATTGCAGCAGGACTACATGCCTTCTCTTCCACAGGTGCCTAACAAAGCAGCCCAGATAGGGAAGGGTATACAGAGACAGAGAGCAGAGTCAGAGACAGCCCCTGCTCCCATTGTTAGAGGACCCACATATTGACCACACTGCATTTCTGCTACATATGTGTAGGCAGTCTAGGTCTAGCCCATGCTTGCTCTTTGGTTGGTAGTTAGGTCTCTTTGTATCCTCATGGGCCCTGATTAGTTCACATTGGTCTTGTTATGGTGTCCTTGATCCTTCCAGCTCCCTTTATCCTTCCTCCCATTCTTCTACAATATTCCCTGAGCTAAGCCCGCTGTTTGCCTATGGGTCTCTGCATCTCTTTACATCAACTTCTGGATAAGGCCTCTCAGAAGACAGTTATGCTAGGCTCCTGTCTGCAAGCACGGCAGAGTATCATTAATAGTGACAGGGGTTGGCTCTTTCCCATGGGGTGGGTCTCAGGTTGGACCAGGCATTGATCTGCCATTCCCTCACTCTCTGCTTCTTCTTAATCCCTGCACTTCATATAGACATGAAAAAATTTGGGTGGAAAATTTTATTGTATGTGACATATTAGCTGTCTTAATAGAACATTTAGGGTTCCTAATACTCGGGATTTAAATACTGTGGCTAGAGTAAGAGAAATGTACAAGCCCCGGGCAAATCTGTGCAAATTTTTTGCTGAATTTTAGGTCTGTAAAATCACCAAATATAAGAATTTGTTTTCATCAGAGCCTAGAATAAATGGAAGTATTTTTTTTAATTTGCTGGTGACATGGTAGAGACAATTATGAGATCATCTTGTATTTGGAGTTTTTCTAAGTAAAAGCAAGAAGTAGAATTTATCATAACTATTTTTAAAGAGACAAAATTTTCATCTTTTATAAGTAATGAAAGCAGTTTTCTATTAGATATGACTAAACACAAGATGTTGTCTTTTCTATTTTCTACAAATATGTATCATGAAATGTTGCTTTGTGAATAGGTGATTAAAGACTAGGTAGTGAAGAAGTACAGGTGAAAAGATCATTACAGATGCATGCCTGTAAATAACAACTTAAGTTTTGAAGATATTTGTCCTTGTCAACTTTGTGTGAATTCTTATATACTATGATTAGTGTTTTAAGCTTGTATCATTTTTAATTTTTTTTCTTTTTATTGAAAATGTCATTTTCTCTTGTATAGTATATCTTGATTATGGTTTCCTTGCACCTCCTTCTCTCAGTTCCTTTCCAGCTCTCTTTTATCCAGATTCACCTCCTTTATGACTTTCATTAAACACTAAGCAGCACACATGGGATTTCAGAGACTGAAGCCACAAGCACAGGCCCTGCAGGGTTCTTTATACATATATATATATGTATATATATATATATGTATATACATAGCTGTTAGCTTAGTATTTTCACAGAACTCCAAACAATGGGAGTGTGTTCATCTTTGAGTCTTTTACCTGCCTTGGGACTCCATTCCTCCTATTGGGTTGCCTTGTCCATATGCAACATGAGGGCTTTTGCATTATCTATTGTATCTTTATCCTATTTTTTTACAGACCGTGAAAGAGCAATTCTCAACTCCACATTTGAATCGGTTAGAAGAAAAAGTGGGAAAGAGCCTAAAACTCATTGGCACAGGAGACAATTTCCTGAACAGCATAGGCTCTAAGAGCAACAATCAATAAATGGGACCTCATGAAACTGAAAAGCTTCTGTAAAGCAAAAGACACTGTCATCAGAACAAAAACAACAGCCTACAGACTGGGAAAGGATCTTCACCAATCCTATATCTGACAGAGGACTGATATCCAGCATATAAAAAGAACTAAAGAAGTTAAAAAGCAATAAATCAAGTAACCCAATTAGAAATGAGGTACAGAGCTAAACAGAGAATTCTCCGTAGAGGAATATAGAATGGCAGAGAAACACTTAAAGAGATGCTCAACATCCTTATCCATCAGGAAGATGCAAATCAAAACGACCCTGAGATTTCACCTTACACCCATCAGAATGGGTAAGATGAATAACTCAAGGGACAACACATGCTGGAGAAAGGGGAACTCTCCTCCATTGCTGGTGAGAATGTAAACTGGTACAACCACTTTGGAGGTCAATCTGGTGCTTTCTCTGACAATTAGGAATAGTGCTTCCTCATGATCCAGCTATACCACTCCTAAGTACATACCCAAAATTTGCTCAAGTACAGAGCAAGGACATTTGCTCAACCATGTTTGTAGCAGCTTTATTGGTAATAGCCAGAACCTGGAAACAACCCAGATGTCCCTCAATGGAGGAATGGATACAGAAATTATGGTATTTTTACACAATGGAATACTACTCAGCAATCAAAAATGAGGAAATCGTGAAATTTGCAGGCAAATGGTGGGATCTAGAAAAGATCATTCTGAGTGAAGTATCCCAGAAGGAGAAAGACAAACATGGAATATACTCGCTTATATAGAACTACAAGATATGATGAACATAATGAAGTCTATTCACCTAAAGAAGACAAACAAGAAAGCAGACACGGGGTAAGATGATGAATCCTCACTTAGAAAGACAAATGAGAGGTGCATTAGACTTAGGAGAAAACAAGTAACAGGACAGGAGCCTACCGCAGAGGGCCCTGAAAGACTCTATCTAGCAGGGTATCAAAGCAGATACTAAGACTCATAACCAAACCTTCAGCAGAGTGCAGGGAACCATATGAAAGAAAGGGGAGTTTGTATGACATGGAAAGGATAGGAGCTCCACAAGGACCAAATATATCTGGGCACAGTGGTCTTTTCTGAGACTGACACTCCACCAAGGATCATGTATGGATATAACCTAGAACCTCTGCTGGGATGAAGCCCATGGTACCTCAGTAGCCAATTGGTTTCCCATAGTAAGGGGGACAGGGAGTAATTCTGACAGGAACTCAATGGCAGGATCTTTGACCTCTCCCCCGCAAGGGGGGAGCAGTCCTGCTAGGCCACAGAGGAGGACTTTGCAGCCAGTCCTGAAGATACCTGAGAAAACAGGGTCAGATGAAAGGGGAGGAGGTCCTCCCCAATCAGTGGACTTGGAAAGGGGCAGGGTGGAGATGAGTGAGGGAAGGAGGATTTGGGAGGGAATGAGGGAGGGGGATACAGCTGGGATACAGAGTTAATAAAATGTGACTATAAAAAAAAATTAAAAAAAAAAGAAAAAAACCTGCCATTTGCCTGCAAATTTTATGATTTCCTTGTTTTTAATTGCTGAGTAGTATTCCAATGTGTAAAAGTACCACAATTTCTCTATCCACTCCTCAACCGAGGGACATCTGGGTTGTTTCCAGGTTCTGGCTATTAACAATAAAGCTGCTACAAACATGGTTGAGCAAATGTCCTTGTTGTTTACTTGAGCATGTTTTGGATATATGCCTAGGTGAGTGAGGTATCCTAGAAGCAGAAAGACACACGTGGTATATACTCACTTATATAGACGTATAAGATGGGATAAACATACTGAAATCTGTACACCTAAAGAAGATAAACAAGAAGGAGGACCCGGGGTAAGATGATCAATCTTCACTTAGAAAGACAAATGGGATGGACATTGGAAGTAGGAGAAAACAAGTAACAGGACAGGAGCCTACCACAGAGGGCCTCTGAAAGACTCTACCTAGCAGTGTATCAAAGCAGATACTAAGACTCATAACCAAACCTTTGGCAGAGTGCAGGGAATCATATGAAAGAAAGGGGAGTTAATATGATCTGAAGAGGACAGGAGCTCCACAAAGACCAAATACATCTGGGCATAAAGGTCTTTATGAGACTGTTTCTCCAACCAAGGACCATGTATAGATATAACCTAGAACCTCTGCTCTGATGTAGCCTATGGTAGCTCAGTATCCAAGAGGGTACCCTAGTAAGGGGAACAGGGACTATTTCTGACATAAACTCAATGGCAGGCTCTTTTACCCCCCTCCTTCCCGAAGGAGGAGCAGCCCTGCTAGGCCAGAGGAGGACTTTGCAGCCAGTCCTGAAGATACCTGATGAACCAGGGTCAGATGAAAGGGGAGGAAGTCCTCCTCAATCAGTGGACTTGGAAAGGGGCAGGGTGAAGATGAGAGAGGGAGGGTTGGATTGGGAGGGAATGAGGAAGCGGGATACAAAGTTAATAAATTGTAATTAATATTAAAATTTTTTAAAAAAGAAAAATAAAAAAAACCCAAATAGCTAAAACAATCCCGAACAATAAATGCACTTGTGGAGGCATAAGCTGTACTACAGAGCAATAGTAATAAAGACGGCATGGTAGTTGAATAAAACAAACAAGTTGATAAATCAAATCGAATTGAAGACCCAGAAATAAACCCACACATCTATGTATATTCGATTTTTAACAAAAAAGCCCAAACCAAATGGAAAAAAAAGGAGCATCTTCAACAAATGGTGCTTGTATTACTGAAGATCTACAGGTAGAAGAATAAATACAAACAGATTCAAATTATCAGAATACACAAAATGAAAGTCGAAGTACACAAAGACCTCAACATGAAAACAGATACACTGAATCTAAGTCCTGAAGAGAACACCAACAGCTCAGGCCCTAAGATCAACAATTAATAAAGGAGACCTAAAATGAAAAGCTTCTGTAAAGCAAATAGTACAAAACGACAGCCTACAGACTGGAAAAAGATTTTTAGCACCCCTACATCTGACAGAGGGCTAATATCCAAAATATATAAAGAACTCAGGAAATTAAACACCAACCATCTAAATAATCCAATTAGAAAATAAGGTACAGAGTAAACAGATAATTCTCATCAGAGCAATGTTGAATGGCTGAGAAACACTTAAAGAAATGCTCAGTGTTCTTAGTCATTAGGGAAATGTGAACCAAAACGAATATAAGATTCCCTTTTACACCCACAAAAATGGCTGAGGTCAAAATCTCAAGTGACAGCACATTCTGGAGAGGTTGTTGAGAAAGGGGAACCCTCCCCCATTGCTGGTGGGAGTTCAAACTTGTACAATCACTTTGGATATCAATCTGGGGATCTCTCAGAGAACTGGAAACAGCTCTATCTCAAGACCCAGCTATATCACTCCTGGGTATATATCCAAAGGATTCTTTACCATAAAACAAGGACATTTGCTCAGTTATGTTCATAGGAGCTTTATTTGTAATAACCAGAACTTGAAAATATATTCATAATAGCCAACAATTGGAAACAATCCAAATGTCCCTCCACCAAAGAATGGGTAAAGAAACTGTGGTACATCTACACAATGGAATCCTATTAAGCCATTAAAAACAAGGACATCATGAAATATGAAGGCAAAGGGATGTATCTGGAAAAGATCATCCTGAGAGAGGTAACCCAGACCCAGAAAGGCACACATGGTATATATTCACTTATCAGCAGATATCAACCATATGGAAAAAACATACTTCAGTTCACAGACATAAAGAAGCTAAATAACAAGGAAGACCTTGAGGAGGATTCTTAATTCTCAATCTGAAGGGCAAACAGGATAGACATTGGAAATGGTGGAAGAGAGGGAACAAGATGGGAGACTACCATAGGGCTCCTCTGAAAGATTCCACCCAGCAATGGATGAAGCAGATGCTAAGACTCACAGCTAAACTTTGGGCACAATGTAGAGAGTCTTATGAAAGAGTGAGGGATAGAAGAACCTGGAGGAGGCAGAAGCTCCACAAGAAGACTAACAGATCCAACAAGTCTGAGCTCAGAGGATCCAGGGAAGATTGGTGCACCAACCAAGGACCATGCATGGAGAGGACATAGGACCCCTGCTCAAATGTAGCCTATGGGCAGCTCATTCTCCACGTGAGTTACCTAGTAAAAGGATTTTGTTGACTGCTCCTCAATCACTTCCTCCAGGTGGGGTGGTCTTGCAGGGCCAAAGAGGAAGAGGATGCAGACAGGGCTGATGAGACTTGATGGGCTGGGGTCATTTGGTAGGGTTCCCCTTTTTGAGGAGTAGGAAAGATGGATGGAGGAAGAGAGAGGGAGGGTGGAACCAGGAAGAGATAAGGGAGGGGGCTACAATAGGGATATAATATGAATAAATTAGAAATACATTAAAATTAAAAGAAGAATGTAAGGTCCAGAGGAGATAGAGGACAGCAAGGAAGAAGGATCTTCGAATTAATAGGATGGATGCACTTATGAACTCACAGTGACCGAGGCAGCATACATAAGGCTTGTGTGGGTCTGCACCAGATGGAATGCTAGAACTGAAGGAAGAGGCAAACTCCTTTCTCCTTACAAGTTTGTAATTTGGGATTTTTAAAAATAAACTTACAAGCACATTTTATCAATTTTCAGCCTTATAAACCCATGTCTACTTCTGCCTATGCCACATGGAAACTTTCTGCTCCACTGGTTCCAACCTCATTTAAGAGCTGAGACAGGTCATGAATAATTTGGACCTTTCCCAGACCATTGTATCCCTACAAATGGTCACTTCTCTGAATTTCTGGACTGCTGACAGTTTTATCCCTGCTTCCCAGCAACTAATCCATCAATCCCTGAAGGAATATGACTCTTTTAGAGACATGTCTGGATCTCAGGACTGTTTCATGCAAACCCTTCTAAAGAATAATTTTTCATTCAGATGGCTGGAAGGGAAAAGGCCAGTGAGGGTGTAAGGGTATCAAAGTTCTTAGAAAATATTTTAAAATAAGTGTAAGAAAGATGAGTCTTTAACTAACCAAAGGGCAAAAATTCTCTAAACATAGGGCTCATCAAGTTGTTTTCTAGCTAAAAAAGCCTGCACACAATTACCCATCACATGGGGGCTCAAAAACCAAAGGCCAGGCTCTGTTCCATATTCTTGCAAGATTTGCTCCTCATTAACTCTCTAAAAACATCTGTTGTCAATCTCAGCCCAGCTCACCAACTTCTCAGCAAACTGGCCCACCAGCAGACCTACAAACATGGCCGGGGATCCCACGTTGAATATAAACATTGTTCTTTCTGGATAGTCCAGCCATGATTTTATACTTTATCTGTTTCCTTTCTTCTTAGATGTCCTTCTTCACTCTGCTTAAAAGTCCTTTCCTGTGATATTTCTGTAATTACCATACAAATCTAAAGTGTATCTCTGTCTCTTTCTTTCTCAAGCTCTGTGACTTACCTAGCATAAAGCACTATGCTTTATGCGTATAAGCACTTGATTAACCTTTATGTGCACTTTTTGATTATGTTTGAACCAGAATGATATTGCTTAGGTACATTTTAAATATCTGTGTGTACTCTTGGGTTTGTGCTGTTCTCAGCTTCGGTAAGAGGGGCGTCTTTTATTAGCATGGAGTAGTCAATACAGAGCTTTGTAACTGATCAAAGGACCAAATGCAAATGATATCAACTGAGTGCTCACCTCCCCACTCTCAGAGAACCTCACAGAAGAGGGTCCAGAAAGCAATGTAAGGGCTGGAAGTCAGGGAAGAGAGCTCTGGAATGCTGACTTCTGGACAAGTTATGACTGTTGCATGCATTAATTTACAGAAGCTGTGGGTACTGCACAAGGCCTACACATCCCAAGCGGTTCCAAAATTGCAGCATGGATTTGTGAAAGGCTATTAAAGCCCCACTTCTTGACTAGGAGATGTTAGCAATAGATGGATGCTGGAGAGAGTGAGTCACATTCCTTTGGGTAGGTGACTGTTTTTAAGTTGTTCATGATGTGTCAGATGACCCTATATCTGTGCACATTTGCACAATTTCAATGAGTCAGTGGGTTAAAATACTAATACATAATTTTAAAAGTGGACATGAAGTTGGAAGGGAGATGGGTTGGAACTGCTGGGAGGAGTTAAATTGGTGAGTAGTGGATTGATATGATCAAAATACATATTATACATGTATAAAACTTTTACCAAATAAAAATTATATTCCTAAAAAGGGAAAGAAAGAAAAGAGGCAACTGTTCCCTTGGTGCTATAATTGTTCAGGACTGACATAAGCATCTTTTTTTCTTTCCATGTTTTTGTTGGCTTGAGTCTTAGTGCTTTCTGACACAGTGGTCCTTGTGTGTCTTACACATGCTCATCTGTTGATTCACATGGGAAGCTGGCTTAGAAGTGAGTGTTGCTGTCCATCACCCAAGAAATTCTATTTGAAATGTCCTCAGACAACAGCTAAAACTGTTATTTATTCTGAATGACAGCTGTTTGTCCTCCAGCCAATCTTACAAGGAAATGCCATAGAAACTTGTGATACAGAAATGGCAAGGTAGACACAAAATCCCATTTTATTTTCTTTCTAGAAATTCATGCTGAATTTTTTCACCATTTAAGTCAGGTGAGTCACAGAACTAAGTTCTGTGGAGGAATGGTGACTCTCATGTGAGAGCAGGCTAAGAAAAATCTAAGACATTTCTCTGTACTCTCTTCTTTGCTAAGCCTCTCAGATGCAGAACATACAGTAGCCAATCTTAGAACACGCATAATAAGGAAATCCACTAGACAGAAGGACACTATGTTTCTGAATGACTGCCTTGAGCAATTGTCATGGCTACAATGTACATTGTCTATGAAGAAAGTGACAATTGAACAGTTCTTGAGATGGATTCAACAGCCACTTGACATCAGTCAAGCAGAACCCGCATTTTATTCTAATAATACCAAAATGTAGTTCTTGGCATTGGAAGTATTGCATATTTATCAATCTTGACTTTACAGCCAACATATTTCAGTCAAGAAATTCACACCTGGTTAACAAATTCAGAAGGAAAGACACTGGGGCTGAAGCTGGGACTTTAGAGTCAAATTTATTATCTATCTCATGTATTTTTATTTTATTTACTACCTATTTCCTATTTATCAAATATAAGACAACACTACCATGTGTATAGGAACAACAGTGTATGAGTAGCTACTGTATTACTGTTATTGCTATTTAATAATTAATATTAATAACTGACCTATAAAATGACAATATTAACAGCATAGTAATACTTGCAATTATACTATTCCATGTCAAGCATCATATGTATTACTAACATACACTTATAAGTGTTATAAATATATCAAAGTCATATATGAGTGAGTTATATCAACTATATTTTAATATACAATACATTCATAGCAAATTTACATGTTGTATTAGCAAAATCAAGGAAGTCTTCTAGTTGACTAAAAGATTTAGAGCTAATCCATTACAAAAAGAAAATGGAGTGACATTCATTTGATAATTAGGTTTCTTTGCCATTTGTATAATTTATTTTTATTAGTCATTAATCCACACAGTGGCTGCTCCAGTATTTGGTAGCACTTAGATTTTTTTTTAAGGTTATAGATAACACTTGTCCTGGATAATCTTCTGATTACTTTTTACTATCACAGTCTCTTTGCTACCTTTAATATCATTAATGCATTTTTGATATTAGAGTTCATCTTCACATATATGAATATGTTTACATGATAATTGTTTTGTCTATGACCGAAAAGAGTATTTCTGAGATTCTGAATTGCTGAACACTTCCTCAGCTGTCAAGTCTGGCCACCACATCCCAGATAGTGACAAACCTTTAAATTGTGAATGCATGGAGTGCAAGAATAAAGACAGGATGCCATAGTACCATAAAGACAGAGAAAGATGAAGACATGTGAACCAGTTTCCCTATACCATAGGGAAGCTTATAAAATATGGTGGCTAGTACACCATGGGGAACAAGAGAATGAGCTTTAGAATATAAGTGTGTTCAAAATGTAGCTCGTTCACTTTGTTGGAATAATCAAGTTGAAATAATTCCTTTGGTATTTCTACATCTCCATTTCCTTTCCTAAGTAGTGGACATGATAAGCTCTAACTTGGAGAATGCCCGTATGACAAAGTCATCATATCTATAACCTAGTATATAGCAAAGTCTCAAGTGCTCAATTATTTTTACCACACAAGAGACAATAAAAAGAGGAGGGGCTACTGATTTTTTTTCAGTTAATTTTGTATCCAGCCACTTTGCTGAAGGTGTTAATCAGCTGTAGGAGTTCCCTGGTAGAATTTTTGGGGTCACTCAAGTATACTATCATATCATTTGCGAATAGTGACACTTTGACTTCTTCCTTTATAATTTATATCCCTTTGATCTCCTTCAACTGTCTTATTGCTCTAGCAAGGACTTCCAGAACGATGTTGAAAAGATATGGAGAGAGTGGGCAGTTTTGTCTTGTCTTGTCCCTGATTTCAGTGAGATTGCTTTATGTTTCTCTCCGTTCAGTTTGTTGTTGGCTATAGGCTTGTTGTGTATCTCTTTTACTATTTCAGGTATGTGCCTTATATCCCTGATCTCTCCAAGACTTTAAACATGAATGGATGCTAATGGATGCTAGATTTTATCAAATGCCTTCTCAGCATCTAAGGAGATGATCATGTGTTTTTTCTCCTTCAGTTTGTTAATGTGGTGGATCACATTGATGGATTTCCGTATATTGAACCACCCCTGCATGCCTGGGATGAAGCCTACTTGGTCGTAGTGGATGATATATTTGACATGTTCCTGGATTCGGTTTGCAAGTATTTTGTTGAGTATTTTTGCATCGATGTTCATGATGGAGATTGGCCTGAAATTCTCTTCACAATAGTCACAAAGGACATAAAGTACCTTGGTGTGAACTTAACAAAGAAATGTTAAACATCCTTAGTCATAAGGGAAATGAAAATCAAAATGACCCTAAGATTTCACGTTATACCTATCAGAATGGCTAAGATCAAAAACTCAAGTGACAAAACATGCTGGAGAGGTTGTGGAGAAAGGGAACCCTCCTCCACTGCTGGTGGGAATGTAAACTTGTACAACCATTCTGGAAATCAATCTGGTGCTTTCTCAGACAACTAGGAATAGCACTTCCTCAAGATCCAGCTATATCACTCCTAGGCATATACCCAAAAGAGTCTCAATTACATAATAAGGACATTTGTTCAAACATGTTTGGTAGCAGGTTTATTTGTAATAGCCAGAAGCTGGAAACAGCCCAGATGTCCCTCAGTGGAGGAATGGATACAGAAATTGTGGTACATCTACACAATGGAATATTACTCACCAATAAAAAAAAAAAACAAGGAAATCATTTAATTTGCAGGTAAATGGTGGGATCTGGAAAATATCATCCTGAGTGAGCTATCCCAGAAGCAGAAAGACTCACACAGTCTATACTCACTCATATAAACATATAATATAGGATAAACCTACTAAAATCTGTACAGGTAAAGAAACTAATCAAGAGGGAGGACTCTTGCTAAAATGCTCAATCCCTATCCAGAAAGGCAAATAGGATGGACATCAGAAGAAGGAGAAAAGAGGGAACAAGTCAGGAGCCTGACACAGAGGACCTCTGAAAGGCTCTTCCCTGCAGACTATCAATGCAGATGCTGACTGAGACTTATGGCCAACATTTGGGCAGAGTGCAGGGAATCTTAGGAAAGAAGTGGGAAATAGTAAGATCTGGAGAGGACGGGAACTCTACAAGGAGAGCAACAGAACCAAAAAATCTGAGCACAGGGGTCTTTCCTGAGACTGATACTCCAACCAAGGACTGTGCATGGAGATAACCTAAGACCCCTGCACAGATGTAGCCCATGGCAGTTCAGTATCCAAGTGGGTTCCATTTTAATAGGAACAGGGATTGTCTCTGATATGAACTGATTGGCCTGTTCTTTAATTACCTCCCCCTGAGGGGGAAGCAGCATTACCAGGCCACAGAAGAAGACAATGCAGCCACTCCTGATGAGACCTAATTGACTAGGATCAGAAGGAAGGAAAATAAGACCTCCCCTATCAGTGGACTTGGGGAGGGGCATGCATGCAGAGGGTGGAGGAAGGGAGCGATTGGGAGGAGAGGAGGGAGGGAACCACAGGGGGGATACAAAGTGAATAAAGTGTAATTAATAAAGAATCAAAAAAGAGAAGAGAGGCAAATTTAGATTAAATTTTTTACTAATTTTAAATGTATTGTTAATTGTGATGATCTTGTCAGATTAAGTGTATTTAGGATTAGGTAAGACATAATTCTGGGTATGTCTGGGTATGAGATGGTTGACATTAGGAACTATGTGGTAAGGGAAAGATCTGTATTCAGTGTGAGTGGCACACTCAATTACCTGCAGTTTAGGTAAAGGGGAGTTGGAAGAGTTTACCAACACAATTGTGCAAGCTCTGTTCTGCCTAAGGAAATTCATGCAATTGTCTCATTATCTACAGACATCAGATTCAAAACTCCTTATTCTGTTAGTATTATCTGCACAGTGGTGACTCTCTAGGCCTTAGGCCTTTGGACTATGACCACTGAAGCTAGCTCTTCATTTGAACCAAGTTGCTAGCAATGTGAAAATGGACATAGTTATACTATCCAGTTCCTATTAGGTAAGCCAATCCAGCCAAATTGGTTTTATTTCTCTAGAGAATCCCAACAAAATTTTTGACACCAGTAGTACAAATTTCTTTGCAGAAAAAAAGTGTCAAGACAAAATAGCCTCTCAGATGTAGCATGATTGATAATTGAGTCTTTAATGTTAAATTTTTTTATTATTTGGTATTTTTATTAATTTTTGAGATTTCATACATACATAGAATGTATCTTGGTCACAATCAACTCAATTCCTCTCCCTCAAATTCCTTCCCGATGTACCATTTACCTCTACTGGACGCTTTTAAAAATGGTATGGTTGAAAGATCCCCGGAGGTTATCTTCCGTCTGAGAGACCCCCTCCCAAGGAACAACGAGGCCATTCGGATGCAAACAGCAAGAGGCTTTTATTTTGATACACGGGTACCCGGGGCAGCAGAGTCATTCGGAGGACTTTGCGCGCCCCCTAGGTGGGAAGCTGGGCTTTTTATAGGGTTTTAGAGCAGAAGCGTGGGTACAGAAGCGAGAAGCATGGTTACAGGGGGCTGATTGGTACACCTACATGAGACCACGGTTTGTGTCAAAGTTTGGCAGGGACACCAAGATTCCAGGAACTGGGTGGTCAAAATGGTCATGATGACCCCTTGACGTGGCCCGTCACCTGTTGTTTTTCTTAGGACCCTTATCTTAACTGGAACAGTCTCACAGATATCCATGAGGGTGATTAACACAAACTGTTTTTAGCTCAACTGGGGCAGCCTGACCGCAGATATCCCAAGTGGGTGACACAGCTGGGTTTCTTAGTAATTTTTCAGTTTTCCATCTAGCCTACAGAGTTTTACAAAACAGTGGTGTCCCACAAAATGGCGTTAGCTATGTTTAACTTAGGGTGAGGCAGGGGTCTTTCATGGTGACAATTCATAACAAAATCAAAGTATGAATATGTGAAAGTAAAATTCAGTGGAGGAGTGTGAGAACTGCAGAGAAGACAGATGGAGATTCAATGACTGTTGACTGTAAAGAAATTAGTACAATCACGGAGAATCAAGACACTTTTCACTGGGCCAATAGAAAAGGTTTCTTGAGAGAAACTCAACAAGAGCTTTAAGATACTAAACTGAAAACCCATGTAAAAACTGTGAAGAGGGTGTATTAAAACCTGCCTATTAAAAAGTATTTCTCCATGCAGGCACCTGGAAGCCACCACTGGTGACAGAACTCAGTGTTACCAACAGGTTGCTAGTTTTGTATATATTTAAAATTTGAGAGTCGCTGGGGTTGTGTAAACCCCCAAACAGCCCAGGATACTGCCAAGGCTGTTGGTTCCTTTCTACAGATTGATGATATGGCCTTGTAGTGGCTATTCTTGGTTGTCAACATGGTTCTATCTGGAATTAACCAAAACCAAAAAGTGGGAGGGACACCCTGAGAAGTGGGAAGTAGTAAGATCTATGTTAATCCAGATCTTTGAGGGAGGAAGACATACCTTCTACCCAGATCTTTTGATATGGGAAAACCCATCTCTAATCAAGGTCATGCTTTCCAGAAGAAGAAAGCATTTGTTCTTTGCCTGCTTGCTCTCACCTTGCTAGCAAGTCCATTCCTTCACTGGCATGAGGGCCTACTCCTTTGAAATTCCAATGCACACTGGAGATCAGCTAAGACTTCTAGTTTCATGGGCTGAACAACTACTGGTTTCTTAGAACCTTACATTTATAGTAAGCCATTGTTGGACTGGCTAGGTTACACCTTGTAAGACACACACATATATACATATGTGTATACATGCATATATGTCTGTCTGCCTGTATCTATATATACATATATATGAAAGAGAGAGGGAGAGAGAGGGAATTCATTTTGTAAGTTTGGTTTCTGCAGAGAACCCTTACTGACACAGATTTTGGTACTAGACATTGTTCTAGAACAACAAAAACATAAGGAGTAATCTTTTACGTATCTGGCACAGCCTTTCCAATTTTCTAATACCTACAGTTACCAAAGCCTCTCCAGTTACTGAAGCTTCTTCTGGGAGCTCAAAGAGTATTAAAAACCCATGATGAAAACTACTTTACAAACTTAAAATGATAGATAAATGAATTTGATTATACGGATTCACCAATATCAAGGGGCAATGGATTTGGTAACTTTGTATATAAAATTTTCAATAGTTTGTAGAAAAATAGGAAAAAAAATGATTGTGCTGGCCCATAATCTCTGGATAAATTGACAAAGGAAATAGATAAACTTTGTGATAAAATTAGCTAACATTTAAAATCTCAGAATGAGGTGAATAGCAACAATGAACTTAGTGGTAAAGCTGACCAGCCCCGGATGCACATAAACAGTCTAAAGGTTTCGAAGTTTTCCCTGGAAGAGAATCTTCTACCCAGCACTCACAGGGCTCAAGTTGTGGAAAATCAAACAGAAGCACTCATTATAAGGTTGGCTGAATTACAATGAATATTCAAGTCCTAGCCTTAGAGGGTATCAGCAGTAAAAGTAGGCATATTAATTGGAAAAGAATGAGATCCTGTAAATTGAGATGGGGGTCTGTAGGAGGACACTTTTGAAGCTGAGAACTTTGAACCCTCAATTCGTGAGGGTTTATCTCAACTGGGGAAGTACTCTCTCCATCCTTAGCAGAAGATGTACTTAAGCCCATGTCCCCTGAAAACTTGCCTCCCCACCGCCCCGGCCCCCCCGCTTTGATAAAAAGAATTAATTCTTCATTGTCTGCAAAACCAGAAGTGACCTTCTTTGAGTGGATGCCAGGCAAGACAATATTGATGTCCCTCGGAGTTAGACCTGTAATGGTACTTATAGCAAAGAAGGCTCCTGCAGGGGTCACAGAAAGTACAGTCTGTGAGGAGATGCACTATACTACTAAAGAGCCTAATGAGTTTTCTAATTAGTTCAAGCAGAATTCTGGGGAATATGTGTGAGAATGGATTTTAAGAGTAGGATAGTAGTGGAAGGAACATAAAATTGGATCAGGCTAAGTTTATTGATATGAGTCCTCTGAGATTCTGGATTTAAAATGGAAGATCAGGAAGATCACATATGTTAGAAAAGGTGTCAAATGTTTGTTGAAATGCTTGGATGAAGCATTTGTCAAAAGGTGGTGTGCTGAAAAGGAGTTGGAGATGCCTGATATCCCTTGACTTAGTGTTGATCAAGGGATTTTAAGGCTCAGGGAAACAGCAATGCTAGAGTGTGTGTGCTGTGAAAACCTGATCCTCCCCAGTGGGAAGGCCCAGAAAACATGCCCTTCACTAATCCTATTAGATGCAAAATGATGAGATAGCCACCAGCACATTTAAATAGTGTTGTTACCTTTTTCCTTGTGCCAGAGCTTAGGGTTTGAGAAGCTGAGTTCAGTTGGGTGAATCAAATGTAATGGATTTAATTGGGGGTCCAGGGTGTCAGGGACCATGAGACAGCACTAAGTCATCACAGCGAAGCGATCATACTTATCGTAATGGCAGCATAGGCAAAGAAATGTTTGTAATGGCTTAACTCATGATGGTGAGCATAGGCAAAGTAAAGTATATGGCAGCATGACTTAGACAGACCTTTGACGGTGTTTCCAGTCATGGAATATATAGACGACTACTGAATTTTTGTTTGAGCTATAAGCAGAAAAACTCTCAAACAAATGAAAAAAAGAATAAATTGGATCATTGGATCATTGGATCATTGGATCTTTGGATCATGACAAGAAGGAAACTCAGATCATGAATCAGTTTTCAGACTTGATCCAATTTGCATACCCAGAACCCTTTGAATGAAGTTCCTCTGAGGAAGGACCTTGATAAGATACCTGAAATTTTTACTGGTAGCCTTTCTTTAGTCCCCCCCCCCAGAAAGACCTACAACCTTTTACCATACACTGGGAGAAAGAAAACAAGCATACTTTCCTGGGTCTATTGAATGCTGCTTGAGAATTTTCACTGACTTTGGGAGATCCCAATAAAAATTGTAGTCCTCCAGTTAAAGTACGGACGTATAGAGATCAGGTGATAAAGGAGTTTTGGCTGAAATCTGATTCACAGCATGTCCTCAAACCTATCCTGCAATAACTTATGAGATCCAGCATGTACAGTTATGACAGATAGACTTAAAAGTTGGCAGAACTTTCACATTTGTTTTCTGACATGTAGAGTGAGGGCTCTTATGGTTGGAAAGGCTAAATGGAAGCCTTTATAGTTGTCACTGCTTAAATGAAATAATAGTGAGGAAAAAACAGCATTGCATCCCTGGAAGAATTGCAGAAATTGGTGCCACTATCAAGGACTTAATAGATGCAGGGGTGATGGTTTGCACCTCATCTCCCTTTACCTCTTCTATCTGGCCAATGCAGATGTATAATGAGTAATGACTTCACTGATTCTAACTAGAGCTGCTGTATCACAGGTGATGTCCTTATCTGAGCAGATTAACACATCTACTGTTGTATGGTATTCAGCTGTTTATCTAGCAAATGCCCTTTTTTTCAGTGCGTGTTAATAAGGATCACCAGAAGCAATTCACATTCATTTGGCTAGGAGAGTAGTATGTCATTACAGTTTTATCTCTAGGATATATTAACTTCCCATCCCAGTGTCATAACTTAGGAGGAATCTTGATCATCTGTTCTTTCATAGAATATTTAATTGGTGCATTATATTGGTGACATTATGCTCAGTGAAATTCTTGAAAGTTCATTAGTGTAGGGCATTTTTCTTCTAAGGTGAAGGATAATTTATTGACCTGGCCTCTCCCACCACCAGGAAAGAAGCACAACGATTAGTGGGACTATTTGGATTCTGGAGCCAACGCATTCTTGGATATGTAACTCAAGCACATATACCAAGTAGCTCGGAAAGCTGCTAGCTTTGTGTGGGGCCAGAAAGAGTATAAGGCTGTTAAACGAGAGCAGGCTGCTGTGCAGGCTAATCTACCACTTTGACCATATGATCCAACAAACCCTATGATACTTGAGGTGTCAATGGCTGATTAGGGATGCTCTTTGGAGCCTTAGGTAAGTCCTTGTAAATGAATCACAGAAGAGACCTTTGGGGATTTGGAGCGAGTCTCTACCATCATCTGTAGACAACTGTTTGCACTTTGAATGACAGTCCTTGGAATGCTATTGGACATTCGTGGAAACTGAGCTTTTGACAATGGGCCATGGAGTAACCATGTGACCTGAGCTGCCCATCATGAGCTGGGTGTTAGCCAACTCACCAGGTCATCAAGTCGGACATGCACAGCAGAAATCTGTTATCAAATGGAAGTGGTATATAAGTGATTGGACCTGAGCAGATCCTGAAGGCACAAGCAAGTTCCATGAAGAAGTTGTCCAAAGTCCTACAGTTTCTCCTCTCCTTACACTGCCATCTTCTGTTCAACATGTACCTAGTGCCTCATAGGGTATGTCCTATGATTGGTTGGCTGAGGAAGAGAAGAATTTAGGGCTTGCTAAAGTGACAGCTATGAACATTATGCAGGCACCACGCAGAAGTGGACAGCTGCAGCTTTACATCCATTTCTAAGATAACCCTGAAAGACACCTGTGAAGGGAAATCTTCACGGTGCGCAGAACTTCGGGCAGTACACATGATGACACAGTTTGTCTGGAAAAAGAAATGACCAGATTATTTATTGATTCATGGCTGTGTCCAGTGGATTGGCTGGATAGTCATGGACTTAGAAAATTATGGTTGCAAATTGGTGAAAATACAGCTGGGGAAGAACTGTGTGGTTAGATCTCTCCAAATGGATAAAGGTTGTGAAAACACACATGTTCCATGCTTTAAAAATAAGTGCATCAAAACAGATGGTAAAGAATGTGAAAATGCTCATCAAAAGGTGACTTCATCTGATGAGGAGTTCAATCATCATCAATAGGATAATCTGTTCTGTGGACAATCAGATTCTTTCCCCAACATTGCCCAATGGGCCTATAAACCAAGTGGCCATGGTGGCTGAGATGGGTGTTAGACTTGTGCTCAACAATATGGATGGCCACTCACCAAGGTTGAGATGGCTATGGCCAGGGCTGAATGCCAGATTTGCCAATAAAAGGGATTGATACTGTGCCCATTCATTGGGGCAACCAGCCAGCAGCCTGACAGCAGGTTCACTACACTTTTTCCTTGGAAAAGACAATGCTTTGTCTGTTTTTAAGTAGACATTTTTTCTACATATGAATTTGCCTTTTCTGCACATAATGCTTCTGTTGAAACCACCATCCATACAATGCCTTACCCACTGTCATAGTATTCTATTATTGCCTCTGACCAAGGAACTAACTTTGCAGTCAGAGAAATGTGACCATTGGCCCATGATCATGGAATTCACTGGTCTTATTTTGTTTCTCACTATCCTAAATCAGCTGTCCTTATAGAAAGATGGAATGGCCATTTGAAGACCCAGTTATGATACTAATTTGGTGTCAATACTTTGGTGGGCTGGGGCAGGGTTCTCCAGAAGGCAGTAATGCTTTGAATAAACTTCTAATATATGGTACAGTTTCTCCCATAGCCAGGATCCATAGATCCAGGAATCAAGGGGTGGAAAGGGAATAGTTATATTCACCATCGCCCTTAGTGACCCAATAGGAATTTTTTTGCTTCTGGTCCCCACACCTTGAATTCTTCTGGCATAGAAATTTTGGTTTCAGAGTAGGCAGAGTTCCTACCAGAAGCCATAGCAAACCTGCCACTGAACTAGAAGCTCAGACATCTCCCTAGCTACCCTGGACTACTGATAGTTTAAGCCAACAAGTTAAGAAAAGAACTATAGTGTTAGGAAGGGTGATTGATCCATATTACCATGGAAACATTGGATTGCTTCTCCACAATCTTGGGAAGATGATTTATATTTGGAGTATAACATTCTGTTATTCTGATAGATCAGTATCTTGCTCAGCCATCATTAGAGAAGCTTACTCCTGCAGTAAACAGAAACAAATGCAAAGAACCATGACTGGATAATGTGAAGAGAGTGAGAGACCTTGGAACACTCAGTTCTACGTGGTATATCTCCATCAAATCTGTCACCCCAGAGATCACTTTACGCTGTGGAAGAGTAGGCAGAAAGATTAGAAGAGCCGATGGGGACGAAAGACACAAAGGAAACAAGGCCTGTAGACACAACAGGCATGACTCAGTTACGATAACGAGGGCTGTGGCAGCATGTGCAAGGCCTGCACAGTTCTAAGACAGATGGGGTCCCCGTGCTGAGAGGGCAAGCAAATACCCGCTCATCCCACATGCAGGAGCTGTCTCCAACTGATAACCGCTCACAAAGAAAACATCAGTCTTCTTCAGTGGAGTCTCATTGGGTATGCAAACAGCAGACGCCCAGCACGAAAATGAATCCACAGTTATTTTTGAGGATTTTTCTGCCTCAGAGTACTTTGTCCGTGCATTATGTTTTTTTACCTTACAGATCTTTTATTGATGTATTATGGTTTCACATTCTATTTTTATGGATTTTCTGTGTGAGAGAGTACGTGTCTCAGCACCTGTGTGTATTTCTTGTGCTTTTTCTTGGCTATTTTTTTTCTGTTTTACTTGTCTTATTCTGTTTTGTTTGTCTTCTTATTATTAATTATTATTATTTTAGATGCCTGTTTGTATTCTTAGGAGAAAGAGAAAGAAAGGGTATGGTAAGGAAGTGTAAAGGATCTGAAATGAAATGAAATGGGGGAGGGAAAGTCATAATCAAAATATATTGTATGAAAAATATATATTTTCAAAGAAAGGAAAATGATTGGTTATTGAGGCATCCACTGAAGTTTTGGTGAAAACTGTGAAGACTTCTGTAATGTGGAGCAGACTCTCATTTCCTTCATGGGTCTCCTGAGTGAGCTATGTGTGAATTCATAGTTACAATAGACACTCCAGGAATTTTGGAGAGACGAGGAATGTGCCACACCCACCAAGCAAAGCTATATGCACTGGGTAGAGCCTTCGGCCCAAGAGAGAGAACGGGTGTCCTACAAATGGCAAGAGCATCAGTGAAGTACTTTCTATGCCCATGGAAGCAAAGCTGAATGCCACTGTACGGCACAGATGCTAGACATGGATCTGGGTTTAATTCTTATCTTTTTCCAGGATTCCTGTGTGTTTCTCTCGTCCTCCCTTACAGAATGAGGATACAGATTGTGTTGTATACTGGAAGTACACAGCCTACATTTAGGTTTACACAGGTTCCCAGCTAAGAGTTTACCTTGAACCTCAGAGAAGACTGAGCTTTCAGTAGATCAACATTGCTGAAGCTATGGGAACGTTTGAAGTTACACACAGTATATACTCTTCATTGTCGTGGCTATGAGCCTGTGGGACCAGAAGCAGAATATTATAGTTTGAGTATGAAATGTGCCCCATGGGCTCATGTATTTGAATGCTCAGTCCCCAGTCATTGGTGCTGTTTTGAGGGGTTGTATAACGTGTGGTAAATGAGGCCTATCTGGCAGGTGAAGCGCAATAAGACTTGGCCATGAAGCTCATACCTGCCTCTGGTTACAGCCTGAGCTCTTTATTTTCTATTCATGCTGCCAGGTGGGGTGGTAGACCACATATTTTCACTGCTAATGAGCTATTTCACTATGCCTTCCACCTTCTGAAATCAAGAGCCAAAACAAATCCTTCATCCCTTAAATTGCTGCTGTCAGGTAGGTTGGCTCAGGGATGAGAAAAGTAATGAATACACTAACATATATAAAGAATCTTCCATGCGGCAGGAATGTGTTCTTTCTTTTTTACAGATTTAAGAAATTGAAGGGAGTTTAAAAACTGTTCACATTCATACCTGTCAAACATGTAAATGCATAGCACTACATCACAACAGAGTGTAAGTGGAGTCTTGGCTTCTGCTCTTGAAGCTTCTGAAGCCACGATTCCACAATCACACTTGGTAATATAATGCGAGAGGGCCCAACCTTTCATTGCCACTTAAGACATCATAATATGTACGTTACCGTCTCTTTGAGACATGCTGAGTCTTTTGTCAGCGCCTTCTGAGGAGGGAGTGCAGCTTTGGGACACCTTCCTTGCAGGAGCTTCTCTTTAATACTTTCAAGCTGTGGTACACACAAGATCATTACATTAAAGCCCAAGGCTAGACAGCCCATAAAGGAGCTGGCAGTATATCTCTACATTTCTTCAGCATCTCTTTAAGAAGTCAAAGTTGTAGCTTCTTTTGGCACCTGCTACTGGAAAACATGCAGGTGTTATTAAGACTATTTTCTGTAGCCTGTAGGAAGTTTGAAAAATGAGGTATTTTGTGTCATAAAATTTGTGACTGCATCCATGTGACTCTTGTTGATTTTACCCCGTTGTTCAGACACATCCTGTTGAATGTATTCTTTTTTAAAAATTGACACTGGAGCCTGGTATTAACATTTCCTCCACCATAAACTCTGTCTTCAGTGGAAAAAAAAAAGAATTTTGAAAATAAAAGTAGGGAATGTATCTTGTAGAACTCGGCAACTGACATCTGGAGAAACTGTCACCAGAGAAAATGAAGAGCCAGGAATATTTTACTTCTAGTTATCTGCTGGGAGATAACTAGTAGTTTTACCACTAAAGGGGCATAGATGATGGGATTCAATGAAATTACTATTAACAAGCAGATACTGGACCAGATACAAATTCTGTGAAACTTCTTTGCTAAAAATACTTATTTATTTATTTATTTAACTATTTATTTATTTATTTATTCATTTTTACAATTTATTCACTATATATCCCTATTGAAGCCCCCTCCCTCAGCTACTTCCAGTCTTACCCTCCCTCCTTCCTTTCCCCATCCCCTTCCCCTAGTCAACTGAAAAGGGTAGTTCTCCTCCTCTGCCACCTGCCTGTAGCTTATCAGCTCTTCAAGGTGGCATTTCTAGGGGCAATTGATCAAGAGCAAGCAACTGAATTCATGAGAGAGACAGCCTCTGCTCCCCTTACTTGGAAATCCACTTGGAGAATGAGCTGCCAATTGGCTACATCTGAGTAGGGGGTCTAGGTCCTCTCCATGCATGTTCTTTGGTTGGTGTATCAGTCTCTGCAGGACCACCTGGGTTCAGATTTTTTAGCTTTGTTCATCTCCTTGTGGGGCCTCTGTCCCCTCCATATCCTTTTATTCCCCCCCTTCTTCCAAAAGACTCCATGTGCTCTCACCAAAGATTGGCTGTGAGTCCTAGCATCTGCTTTGATCCCTGGGTGGAGCCTTTCAAAGAACCTTCTAGAGTAGGCTACCATCCTGTTTCCTCTTTTCTATTGCATCTAGTGTCTATCTTGATTGACATTCTAAATGAGATTTAAGCATCCTCCCTAGGGACCTACTCAGTGTTTAGCTTCTTCAGGTCTGTAGATTTTAATATGGCTATCCTGTATTGTATGGCTAATATCTGCTTATATGTGAATTTGTACCATGTATGTCTTTCTGTTTTGGGGTTAATTCATTCAGGATGATCTTTTTTAGTTCCATCCATTTGCCGGCAAATTTCATGATTTCCTTGTTTTTAATAGCTGAGTAGTATTCCATTGTGTAAATGCTCCACAATTTTTGTATCCATTCCTCCATTGAGGGACATCTGTCTATTATAAATAAAGGTACTATGAACATAGATGAGCAAATGTCTTTGTTGAATGGCGGGGCATCTTTTGAGTATATGCCCAGGAGTGGTGGTGAATATTTTTTTTATTTTTATTATTAATTACATTTTATTAACTCTGTATCCCAGCTATATCCTGTTCGTTCATTCCCTCCCAACCCCACCCTTCCTCCCTCATCTCCTCCCTGCCCCTTTCCAAGTCCACTGATTGGGGAGGACCTCCTCTCCTTTCATCTGACCCTGTTTTATCAGGTATCTTCAAGACTGGCTGCAAAGTCCTCCTCTGTGGCCTAGCAGGACTGCTCCTCCCTTGAGGTGTGAGGAGATCAAAGAGCCTGCCATTGAGTTCCTGTCAGAAATAGTCCCTGTTACCCTTACCATGGGAAACGAATTGGTTACTGAGCTACCACAGGCTACATCCGAGCAGGGGTTCTAGGTTATATCCATACATGGTCCTTGGTTGGAGAAACAGTCTCAGAAAAGACCCCTGTGCCCAGATATATTTGGTCCTCATGGAGCTCCTATCCTTTCCACGTCATAATAACTCCCCCTTCTTTCATATGATTCCCTGCACTCTGCCAAAGGTTTGGTTATGAGTCTTGGTATCTTCTTTGATCCTCTGCTAGGTAGAGTCTTTCAGAGGCCCTTTGCAGTAGGCTCCTGTCCTGTTACTTGTTTTCTCCTATGTCCCATGCATATCCCATTTGTTTTTCTAAGTGAGGGTTGATCATCTTACCTTGTGTCCTCTTTTTTATCTTCTTTAGGTGTATAGATTTCACCATGCCCATCATATCTTATAGGTTTATATAAGTGAGTATACACCATGTGTGTCTTTCTCTTTCTGGGATACTTCACTCAGAATGATCTTTTCTAGATCCCACCATTTGCCTGCAAATTTCATGATTTCCTTGTTTTTGATTGCTGAGTAGTATTCCATTGTGTAAAAATACCACAGTTTCTGTATCCATTCCTCCATTGATGGACATCTGGGTTGTTTCTGGGTTCTGGCTATTACAAATAAAGCTGCTACAAACATGGTTGAGCAAATTTCCTTGTTATGTACTTGAGCAAATTTTGGGTATATACCTAGCAGTGGTATAGCTGGGTCTTGAGGAAGCACTATTCCTAATTGTCTGAGAAAGTGTCAGATTGACTTCCAAAGTGGTTGTACCAGTTTACATTCCCACCAGCAATGGAGGAGAGTTCCCCTTTCTCCACAACCTTTCCAGCAAGTGTTGTCATTTGAGTTTTTTATTTTAGCCATTTTGATGGGTGTAAGGTGAAATATCAGGGTTGTTTTGGTATGCATCTCCCTGATGGCTAAGGATGTTGAGCATCTCTTTAAGTGTTTCCCTGCCATTCTATATTCCTCTACAGAGCTGGATGTCTACATACAGAAAAATAGATCCATATTTATCACCCTGCAAAAACTACAATCCAAGTGGAGCAAAGACCTCAACATAAAACCAGATACTCTAAATCGGTTAGAAGAAAAAGTGGAGAAGAGCCTAGAACTCATTGGCACAGGAGAAAACCTTTTGAACAGAACACCAACAGCACAGGCTCTAAGAGCAACAATCAATAAATGGGACCTCATGAAACGGAAAAGCTTCTGTAAAGCAAAGGACACTGTTGTCAGAACAAAACGACTGCCTACAAATTGGGAAAGGATCTTCACCAACCCTATATCTGACAGAGGAGTAATATCCAGTATATTTAAAGAACTAAAAAAATTAAAAAGCAATAAATCAAGTAATCCAATTAAAAAATGGGGTACGGTATAGTGGATTTTGAGGTAGCACTATTCCCAAATTTTTGAGTAAGTGCCAGGTTGATTTCCAAAGCAGTTTGTATAAGTTCAAACTCCTACCAGCAATGGAGGAGTGTTCTTCTTTCTCCACATCCTCTTTAGCATGTGTTGTCACTTGAGTTATTGATTTTAGCCATTCTGATTGGTGTAAAATGGAATCTCAAATATTGAGAAATGGACCTGTCCTTTTTTTCCCTTTTAAACAAATGTTTATATTAATTACAGTTTATTCTATTTGTATCCCAGCTGTAGACCCATCCCTCATCCCCTCCCAGTCCTTCCCTCTCTCCCTCATCTCCTCCTGCTCCCCTCTCCAAGTCTGACAATAGGGGAGGTCCTCCTCCCCTTCCATCTGACCCTTGCTTATCAGGTCTCATCAGGACTGGCTGCATTGTCCTCCTCTGTGGCCTGGTAAGGCTGCTCTCCCCTCAAGGGGAGGTGATCAAAGAGCCAGCTACTGGGTACATGTCAGAGACAGTCCCTGTTCCCACTTGGAGACTGAGATGCCAGGAGCTATATCTGTGCAAGGGTTCTAGGTTATATCCATGCATGGTTCTTGTTAGGAGTATCAGTCTCACAAAATACCCCTGTGCCCAGATTTCTTGGTTCTGTTGCTCTCCATGAGGAACTCCTGTCCCCTCCAGGCCTTTTTATCTCTTCCTTCTTTCATAAGATTCCTTACACTCTACCCAAAGTTTGGTTATGAGTCTCAGTCTCTGCTTTGATACACTGCTGGGTAGTCTTACAGAGGCCCTCTGTGGTAGGCTTCTGTCCTGATCCCTGTTTTCTCCCTCTTCCTAAGTCTGACCCGTTTGCCTTTCTAAATGAGGATTGATCATCTTACCCAGGGTCTTCTTGCTTAGCTTCTTTAGGTGTACAGATTTTAGTATGTTTATCCTATCTTATATGTCTAATATCCATGTATAACTGTGTAATACCGTGTGTCTTTCTGCTTCTAAGATATTTCACTCAGGATGATTTTTTCTAGATGCCAGCATTTGCCTGCAAATTTCATGATTTCTTTGCTTTTGATTCCATTTTGTAAATGTAGCACAATTTCTGTATCCTTTCCTCAGTTGAGGGACATCTGGGTTGTTTCCAGATTCTGGCTATTACAAATAAAGCTGGTAAAGGTAAAAGTTACATGTGACATCAAATAGATTTTAGTGTAAGTCTTGGAATCATGTGAGTATAGAAACTACTTAATCCATATCTTTTTGTTCTCTGAATGATCATGGACCTCAATTTCATCATTTGTGACATATCCATAACATTTTGCTGAAGCTACTCTGTGAACCATCTCTTGTGTAAATATATAGCACCTAAAACTTGTAATGTGTCTTCCTTAGTTTTAAAAGTAATGCACAATGAAAAATAGATACTAAGGCATTAACTGTGCTGGCTAGTTTATGTCAACCAGGCACCAGCTAAAGTCATTTGGAAAGAGGGAACCTCAACTGAGAAACTATTCACCTCAGAGTGACCTGTGGCCAAGCCTGTGGTGAATTTTCTTGATTGGTGATTGATATGTGAGGGCATGGCTTATTGTGGGTAGTGCCATGACTGTGCTGGAGGTCCTGGACGCTATAGCATTGATCAGACTGAGCAAGCCGTTAGTTTCAAGTAAATAAGCAATATTCTATGTCACAGGAATCATCTCCTGTATCCAGGTATCTTCCTTGGGTTACTGCACGGACTATGCTGTGGAATTGTAAGATGAAACAAAGTGCTTCCATCCCATGTTGTTTGTGGTCACATTGTTTAATCACAGCAGTAACAACTAAACTACTGGGTTCTTAGACCTTCCATTCATAGGCAGCCATTGTGAGATCACAGCCTGCAAGCCAGTCTAATAAACCGAGTGACACACGGAGAGATTCATTCTGTAAGTTTTGTTACTCTAAAAACCCTGACTAACACATCATGTGAGAGGCAAAATGTAGCAGGCTTTGAGTCACTGGCTTCTCTTCATGCTACAAAATCTGTACCGTGCTTGACCTCTCTAAAGGTAAAGTCCTAGGATAGGAAGTAACTGTGGATTATTATAAGTTCCTAAGTTTGTTAAGGCATATTAAATGTGGATGCCTTTCAAACACTGACGCGTAGATATTCACAAGGATGCAGAGACACAAGTAAGAATGGAATGTATAAAATATCACTAACAGAAGGCAGAATATAGGGAAAGTGGTTTGTTCTCCCCTGTGTAGAAAATGATACATTGTCATGAGGAGATGAACTGTGTTAAAAATGATGATTTGCAGTTGCATTTTATATGACAGTTTTAAAACCTAAGAAGTTTGCAATTAGGAGATAAAGTTACTTTCCATCTATTTACATTTATTTTCATTTGTTTTCATTTTCATGCTCCTTTGAGTACATTAGAAGGATATGCCTCCCGTTTACCATCAGCAGATTTTTTTTTTCTGTGTAAATTCAAAGAATTATTTCTAGCAGGACGAGTGTTTAAAACAGTGTCCAGGAAAAATATCTTACTAAAAATCTGATGTGTTTTAACAATGTAAATCCTAATTTTAAAAATGTTATTTCACTTAGTCTATTGTGGGGCAAGAGATCTGTATGCTAGAAAAATTTAACACTTAGAGAAGTAACCAATTGCTTTCCTTGTGGCAAGTATGTAACCAAATATCTTCGGTAATATGCTCTCTTCAGACTGTCCATTTTCCTCTTCTTCCTCTTTGATTATCTGTTTGTGCAAATCTACAATACACATAATTTACCAACCTGTCAGTTCAGCTCTGAGAAAGTCTCAGCTGTTACTCTGAGTATCACGGCTACTGTGGCCCTTTTACTGCAAAACTGAAAAGCCTCTCTCATGAGACTGCAAAGAAAGACACAGGAAATAATACGTTTCATTTCAGTCAGCTGTAAATCTTTTTAGTTTTGATTTCCCAAGCCTCTCTGCTGCTTTACTCAAAGTGATCCTTCCTAGGAATAGTGAGGGAAGGCTGAAGCTGAGGACACTGCCTTCCATCAAAGTGACTGCAGGATATTTCATATTGGTTTGCTAGTCATCTTTTCCATCATCGCCTGGGTGTGTCTTCTGGGCTGAAAAACTGCACAGCTGGATTCCAGATGTGATTAAGTTCTTTTTGTTAATTGAGTGCAGTGATTGGCAATAGCCACAAATTCCAATTAGAATTAAGAGTAGAAAGACACTGTAGGATGAATACACCCACTTTGCTTGTGCAATGTAACTGACACTGGCTCAGGAGTCAGCCCTTCTGAAATGACTCCTTGCTTCTTGAAACAGAGTATTATTAATCTGAAGCCAGCTACAATCATTTGATCCCCCAGGTCTGAGGCACATTGTTTCTACATTGTTCAAGATTTCATCCCTAGAGGCAAAGACTCTCTAGTTATTAAGGAATGTTTTAAACACATAGTCTATGGATTCGTAGGCAGTAAGCATAGCAGTTAGGCATATATACTCCAGGATCAGAATGTTTACATTGAAACAACTACTCAATGAGTAGCTACATTATTTCAGGCAACTCTTAACAGAGTGTTTGTTGACTGTAAAATTAGACAACCTACTTATTTCAAGGATTGTTGTGAGAGCGACAAAAATTAATCTGTCTAAATGTCTATCTGAAGTTTAGAAATGAGAAACCAAGAATGAGTATGAAAACAATATGCAGTCCACAGTATGAAACAATTGTGTTTCAAAAATTACTTGAGCTCAACAAATTGACTGCATTCTAATAACTTATCCCTCCATCCACATATAGGGACTATGCTAAGTGGACTCAGCAGGTTACAGTTAGATATTGTGAGTGTGTGAGTCTCTCTCTGTATCTCTTTCTGTCTCTCTCTCTCTCCCTCTCCTCCTCCCTCTGTGTGTGTGTGTATGTGTGTGTGTGTGTGTGTATGTGTGTGTGTGTGTGTGTGTGTGTGTGTAGCAATAATCAAAGAATGGTTATGAATTTGGAAGGAGATATGGAACACTGGAATATTTGGAGAGGGGAAAGATTGGGATGAAAATGATTCAAATGTAGCACTAATGTATAAAGTTGCAAACAGCAAAATAAAATTGTGTAGTTGTAAAAAAAAAAAAAGACAAAGAGACGAATAACATTAGTGACCATGATCAAGTTTTTCTATGTACCAAGCCTTAGCTACTCAATACACTAACATTATCTTATACCTAAGAAACTAATTCATGGGCCACGAAAATTATTGCCAATGTCATACAGTTATAAGCATAAAATTGTATATAGAATAGAAAATAGCCCAAACTAAAATCTGTGTGCTGACTGAATTCCTGCTTTATACTGGCTCCTAGGCCAAAGGACACAAACTTCTAATTTTGAGTTTTACTGAGTTTAGTGTTGGTAGTCATACCATAGTTCACCTTTTTAAGGGCAGAGAGTTTAAATGTGTTACTAGAAACAAAAAGATAATGTTAATTAGCACAATCTGATCATTGTAAGCACATATTAAAAGAAGTCATTTGTTATGTAGACATATATATGCATTATTTGATAGTTACAAGTTTTATAATTAGAATGAGGTTAGTTTTGCCAGGTTTTAATCTTTATATTAAAAAAAATATGTCCTGCTATGTAGGACTTCAGACACATCCTTACAAAAGATAAATATGGTGCAGACAGCTAGTTGATAGACCTTCCCATAGCTTGCATCTCTTTTGCAATCCAACAGGAACCAATTTCCTTGTTTAACTGTGTGTGAGATGTAGCAATTTATACGCTATGACATATTCACTCATCCATACGGAGGTAAAGTAGTTAAGGCAAGGAGTGAAATTACAGCTCCCTCATAAAGCATATGAGCATTCAAGTTCACTGCAGAATCATTGCTTTACAAGAAACAAAGAATGGCTTAGTTTCACAGAATCCCTAGGCTTCCTCTACTTACCTTCATGCTTTTAAGACATTGTGTTGAAAGATACCCATCAGAGAAAACAGACATAGATTCCAGCCAATAAAAAGTCTTTATTAGCCAGACAGCAACTACACTAATGTGTTTAGGACCTGAACACAGCACTGAGCCTTTTTCAGGGTGAGCTTTTTAAAATTTTTATATTTTTATATTAATTACAGTTTATTCACTTTGTATCCCAGCTGTAGCCCCCTTCCTTAGTCCAGAGAAATGGCCTTCGATGGATGAATTTTTTATTCTTGTTTTGGCAGGTACTGCTGCCTACATGCTGGCTTCCAAGGCCTGAGTGGTACTTCCATGATGACATAAGTCATGTTAAGATCTGCTAACCTGCTATAGACTGTTTATTATAATGTAACAGACATTACAATTGGGAACTTTAATAAAATATTCTGGCAATATGAAATACTGAAACATTTTCCTAGCACAAACCATTTTTGTTTTATTTTAAATTTTTGTTTTATAGTTACGTAAGTATTTGGGTATTACTGATCATCAAATTTTAGGTAATAGGATTTTATTTTCTCATCAAAATATATGCTAGCATCTATTCTGGAGTAAATACCAGTTTGTGAGAATGCTAGACTGAGCACTCCTGCCAGGGAAGCAGGTAGCCTTCAGATCTTCATCTCTCCTTCCTCTCCTCCTGATTCGCTACCTGAGTCCAGTCCCATCCCTAACTCTGTGGCTCACCACCTGTTACAGGCTTTTTTCCCTTCTTGTACCCATCTCCAGTGGATCACACAAAACTGCTCCTCTAAACTTCCTTCCCACCGCTCTCTCTCTCTCTCTCTCTCTCTCTCTCTTTTTTTAACCAAGATCCTAAATCCAGCAGCCAACCCTGGGAGGCTGAAGGCCACTCCAGCCAGGGGAGCGGGTAACCTAACTGCGGATTTTCACTTGCTCTCCTCCCTTCTCAAACACATCCTTCAGTATCTCCCTGAACTCTGACAAGATGAGCAGCTGCTGCAGTTGCCCTGTCCCCTCTGTTCCTGCCTCCACTGGATCATTCAGATCTCCTTCTCCTTCCTCCCTTCCCGTTTATATTGTTATCCCTTGCTCTAAATTCAACATATTTCCCCTGAGAACCGCTGGCCAATTCTACCAGTGTAGAAATAGGGCCAGCCCAGCAGGTAGGTAAGTTTCAAATCTGCATTTTCTGTGATCCCCTCAATATTCACTCCCCCACTTTCTTCCCCAGCTCTGTATCAGACTACCTGTGGGGCCTCTGCCCCATCTCTACCCCCATTTCCAGGGGACTAAGCAGATCCAGAAAACACCGCTTTCCTTCCTCCTGTGCATCCCACTAGGTGAGGTGTCCACTCCTAACCTATCCTCATTCCTAAGTGTCAGCTCTCATTACCTAAAAAGATATTTTATCCTGAACTACAATTAACAGCACCTATCAGAATCTCAGAGGAATTCAGGCAACACATAGCCACCTCAGCCTCCTAGGAACCAGAGAGGGCAACAGATACCAAGCTGAAAAACAAAAACAAAAACAAAAAACACCCATCCAACAAAGACAAAAACAGATATCAGCACCAAGAATTAAAATCTTCCCAACCCAAATGCCTAGATGCCAACATATAACAGCCCAGACAATGTTCGACCACTAGAACCCAGCAACCCCACCACAGTAGGTCCTGAGAACTGAAACATAGCTGTTGCATAGGCAAAAGACCTTATAATAGCCTTTATGGATTTTATAGAGGTCTTTAAAGAGGGCATGAATAAAACCTGTAAAGAAATCAATGAAAAATAAACAGTAGGAAAAAATGAATAAAACTCTTCAAGACCTGAAAGTGGAAATAAAATCAATAATGAAAATGCAAACTAACGAACATTTAGAAATGAAAAACATAGTAACTGAAACAGAAACCTAAGAGACAAACTTCACCAACAGAATAGAAGAGCTGAAAGAAATAATCACAGGCACTGAAAACATGATAAAAGCAATGAATATATCAGTCAACAAAAATGTTAAATCTAAAAACATTCTGGTACAAAACATTGAGAAAATATGGGCACTATTAAAAGATTAACTTAAAGAGTAATAAGATTAAAGGAAAGATAATCAATAAAGGTCAAAGGCACGGAAAAATATTTTCAACAATATTATAGAAGATATTTTTATATTATAAAGAAGGAGATGTCTATTAAGGTATAAGAAGCATACAAATAGGTTGAACTAGAAAGAAAGTTCCATTGGCACAAAAATTAAAGGTACAGAACAAAGAAAGACCATGAGAAGCTGCAAGGGAAAAGACCAAATAACATATAAAGGCAGAATTATTGAGAAAACACCCTACTTCTAAATGGAAACTCAAAAATCCTAAAGGGCCTTGATGGATGTTTTATACACTCTAAGTGACCATTTATGCCAGGTTAGACTACTATCCACAGCAAAACTTTCAACTACAATAAATAAAGAAAATAAGGCATTCCACAATAAAAACCAAATTTAAGCAATATCTATCTACAAATCCTGCTCTGCAAAAGCCTCTAGAAGGAAAACTCCAACCTAAAGAGTCTAGCCCTAACCAAGAAAACACAATGAATAATGAATCAAAATTCCAAAACAATTCTTCACAGACCTTGAAAGGACAATTTTCAGCTTCATGTAAACACACGCACAAAAGGCAGAAGTATTGGAACCGCACCTGACTTCTCAAAGGAAACTCAAAAGGTACACACAGAGAGACACACACACCAAACAGTACAGTTAAAATAATCCTGCATAATAAATGGACTGCTGGAAGTATCACCACCCCTCACCTCAAATTGAACTACAGATCTTTGGTAATAAAAACAGCATAGTGTTGGTACAAAAACAAACATGTTGATCAACGAAATCAAATTGAAGTCCCCGACAGAAATTCACACAGCTCTGGCTACCTGGCTTTTGATAAAGAAGCTGAGAGTGCACATTGGAGAAAAGAGAGCAAGTTCAAAAAATTGTGCTGATCAAACTGAATGTCTGTGTGTAAAAGAATAGATAAATTCTCATCACCCTGCACAAAACTCATCTCCAGATGGGTCAAAGACCTCAACACAAAACCAGATTTACTGAATCTGAGAGAAGAGGAAGTGGAGACTATTCTTGAGTTCACTGCACAGAAGAAGACTTTCTCAACAGAACATGGTTAGCACAGGAAATAAGAGCAACAATTAATACATAGAGCTTCACGAAACTGTAAATGTTCTGTGTGTGAAAGAATCCCATTGTTCAGACAAAGCAGCAGCTTTGTCTTTTTTTCCAAATGGGAAAAGAATGTTAACAACTACACATTCTAAACAGTGGTAATATGCAAAATGGATAAATAATGTTTAAAAACTAGGTGTACAAATAATCCAATTAAAAATGATGTATGGATTTAAATAGAGAATTCTCAAAAGAAGAAATTTCAATGATTGAGAAACAAAGAAATTAAAGAAACATCCTTAGTCATCAGGAGAAATGCAAATCAAAACTGCATGGAGATTTCTTCTTAACACTTAACAGAATGACTATGAATAATACAACAAATGACAGCTCATGCTACAAGAATGTTGAGCAATGGGAACACTCATCCATTCATGGCTGAACTGTAAACTTTACTGTTACTATGGAAATCAGTGTGGTAGTTCCTCAGGAAGAAGGAAATCAATCTACCTCAAGATCCTGTCATACCACTTACGGGGATATCAGCAAAAAATTGTGTCATCCTACCACAGAGATATGACTCAATCATGCTCACTGTTATATTCATACTCTCTAGAAACTAAAAACAACCTAGATATCTCCCAACAGAAGAAGAAATATAGAAAATGTGGTATATTTGCACAATGTAATATTATTCAGCAATTTAAAAATGAAATAGTGAAATTTGCAGGTACATTATTGGGACTAGGGAAAAAATCCTTCTGAGTGAGATAATCCAGACACAAAAAGACAACTATAGTATGTATTTCTTTATATGTGGGTGTTTGCTATCAGGTCATTGATAATAAGCCACTATCCCCAGAACCTTTGAGATTAGGTATAGAAGTAAGAGATTGAGGGTTTGAGGGGCAGACTCATCTCTTTAGGAAATGGAAATAGAATAGGTAGTTATTTATGAATAGAAGGAACTGGATTGAGAGTGAAGTGAAGAGAGGGAAGGAAGAGAGAGATGAGGGGAGGAATACAGACAGAGACTTAAAAATCAAGGGCCTTTGAGAGACAGCATGAAAATCTAATAGAATAGAAGCTTTATGAAATATATACATAATCAAGAGAATTTAAATTAAATCCCCAAATAATGGGGAAGATAGAGCCTCAGAAATACTTATCTCTTGTCACTAACAGAAGCTTCCAGTACCGAGGTTGCTTTACATCTAGTTGAATGGCTCTCCAAAGTGGTCCCGTGGAAATCTCCAAATAACCCATACTGCTGTTTAGTCTATAGATTGCTCTCACAAAGTAATGAAAAGACCCCATTCCAGAAAACAACACCCACACAAGTCATTGAACATGGAATAGAGCTGGTGTCTATGAAGCCTTCACCCTTATGTGCTAGCAGTGTCTTTCGTACAAGAAGATAATGCAAGCTACCAAAGAAGAAATAGAAACTCAGCCACAAACCTCTTGATTTATAATGCTGTCCTTTCTGTAAGATATGGTAATGCAATTTGGGGATCCAAAGATTGTGGGAGTAACTAAACGACATCTGCTTGGACTTAAAGCCTACTCCAGGAGATAGAACCCATACCTGACACTGCTTGTTCTCAAGAACCTGAGACCAGAGAGCTCAGAGTCCTAGGGCAAACCAAATAGTAATATTCATATACGTATGAATATGAATAAAAAACTATCAAGAAAATGACTCCTGAGGACATTCTTCTATATATGTATATCAGTGCTATCAAGAAAATGACTCCTGAGGACATTCTTCTATATATGTATATCAGTGCCTTGCTCAGACATCATCAAAGAAGTGTCCCTACTGCAGCAAATGGGAAGAAATATAGTGACCCATAGCCAGACACTATTCAGAGATCAAGAGAATTTGAAACACTCAGCCCTAAATGGTACGCCTCCATCAAAACCCTCTCTTGTGGAAGAAGGCAGAAAATGTGTAAGAGCCAGACGTGATGGAGGACACCAAGAAAATAAGGCCCTCTAACTCAACAAGACAGATGCATGTATGAACTCAGAGATACTGGGACAGCATGAAAAGGACCTGCTCAGATCTACACCAGGTTGAGTCCTATAGCTGAAAAGAAAAGTGAACGCGTACTCCCATCCTAACCCAGAAGGTATCTAACTGATAACCACTTACAAATGAAAACTTAGTTTTTTCTAAAAGAATTTCAGTGGGGGGGGGGGATGCTCTTAGGAGTAGCCTGCGTGTCCAGCAGGAAATGGCCAATATGAAACTCACTCAGCGGCGTCTTATTTAATGTTATGTCAGTGCTTTTTGGTTTTACTTTATTTTATTTCCTTTATCTCTCTCTCTCTCTCTCTCTCTCTCTCTCTCTCTCTCTCTCTCTCTTTCCCCTACTGATACTTTGTGTATAAACTATGGCTTCCAGTTTAGTGGGTTTTTTTTATGGGATTCCTGAGTGTGTGAACAAGTGGGGCTCTGTATCTATTCATAAGCTTCCTGTGCCTTTCCTTGGGCTCTTTCCTTTCTATTTGTTTTGTCCTATTCTGGAGTATTAGTTTCTGTTTTTATCATACATAATTATATAAATTTATTATGCCAAGTATCTTACTTCATCTCTTAGAAGCCTGTTTGTTTTCTAATGAGAGACAAAAAGGAGTGGATCCAGATGGGAGGGGAGGAGGAGAGGAAGTGGTGGGAGTAGGAGGGGAGACCAAAAGTGGGATATGTTATGTGAGAACAAGATCTATTTTCAATAAAAACAAAACAAAGAGTGCTAGACGGAATTCTTAAATCTCTAGTTATTTATCTGTCAGTGTGTACTAGAGAAGATCTTTGGAAGTAAACAAGATGCAACATAAAATAAACACAACAGCATTCCTCTCTCTTTATGAATGGGGAGTATTCCTGAAAACGGCACAAAATAAATTTGAAAACATTTAAAACAAATATACAAACAATGGTTATTTTCTCAGATTCACCCCATTACTAATTTTAAAGTACAAAAACATTTAAGATAGTTACATTGAAGTTAAGTTTTTCAACTTATAAAACGAAAATGAATGTCTATTAGTAACTGTATGTCACTTTGTTTTACAAAATAAAGTCAAATTTAAACAGAATACATAATAAAATATAAATGAAGAGTGATGTCAATATTTTAATATTTTTGATGAATTCTTCAAGTGCATGTATATAGCAACCAGCATGTTTAATAACAAAATAAACTAGTTTACAATTGTATCAAATGATACTAAGCTAATGATAATAATATAAAGTAGCCTTAAAGTAAAGTATACTTTGAAAATACATAAAGTACTCCACTCATTGCTTTGGTTTCTCCACCCAAAAACCTAAATATGTACACATTTTGACAGAACTTGTTAGTGATTCTTTGGGAGGGAAATGTGAACATTTAGGCTTTAATCTCATGTCTGGAAATGGGTTGGAACTGGTTTGAGCAGGATTTGTTTATCCTACGTACCTAAAGTCAGAGCCAATAAGCCTCTCAGCTCTGAATAGCTCTAAATGTCTGCTCCCTTCTGCAGAAGACTGATAAGCCTGTTTGCAGATAGCTCGCGCTCACATGTGAGCTGTTACATGTGTACTGGTTGAACTAAGACATGTCTTGAAAAATAGCCTCCTCTGCAATTGTATCTTTATTTGTATTTCAGGCATATGGGGTTTCCTTCTTCCATGAACATTCAAGGTAAATGTATACATTGGCAAATGTAACTGTGTAATGGTTGGCCTATCATCCGGAAGATTAATCAGGAGTAACTCTACAAGAGATCAAAGGCCAGTTATACTGGTGTGTCTTTCTGGGCAAGGGTGGGTCAGCTCCCAGTGAGAAAAACCAGCTTTCAGTTGTTTGGTCCAGGAGAGAAAAAAGAGAAGGAAAAATTGCAATGAAACTGACTAGCAAAAGCTTAGAGATACAAGGAAAAAAAGACGGAATTAGCTAAGAAAATGCTGAAAGGCAAAGTGAAAGAAATAAAACAGAGGAAAACATGGATTACATTATCCAAATTGTGGATGTTAGGAGTCACATTTATCTTAATGAACACATTACATGGTTTCCCAAACAACAGTGCAATAGTTGTTCTTATTGTTAATAGTTGTAGTTGTTTGTTTGTATTTTTTTGGTTGAATTTGCTTTCTTCTGCTTAGCTCTCCTTGCAACCAATAACACTCAAGGACTACTCAAACTCTCTAAATGTGCTAATGTTTAGAGACTCGAAAATTGGCAAATAGCAAAACCGGTTAAAAGCCAATCGATTAGAACATTTCCCAGATATTTATACTAAACCCAGAAACAGTTTCTTGGAGATGTACTCTATGGAGTTATGTGTCCGACTTTCAGAAGAAGGCCCGTTCGTGCTTAATAATTTACGAAGACCATCTTAAGATTCTGTTTTTGTGAGTGGTTTGGTCCCCTCCCCCATCCCACTGGAAATCCTGCATGGCTAGCTGGTAGCCACTTCAGTCTTTATGTTCCCTGCAGCTAGGAGTCTCAGCTAGAGGCACACCCATATCCTCCCAGAAACCTAACCTGTTGCAGGTCTCTGGCTTGTGTCAGAGATGCACCAAGCTTGGTTTCCCTTCTCACTCTCATCTCTCTTGCCTCCCACCTCTACTCTGCCTTCATCTGATCCCCACCCTCATTGCCCATCCCAAGCCCTCTCCCATCTTGTTACCTCTCTTCATTCACTTCCGATGTCTATTCTATTTCCCCTTATGAGTGGGATTCAAGCATCTCCTTTGGTCTTCTTTGGGTCTGTGGATTGTAATACGGTTATCCTATACTATTCGGCTGATATTCACTTACTGGTGAGTACATACCGTGTTTGTCTTTCCAAGTCTGGGTTACCTCACCCAGAATGATCTTTTCTAGTTCGATCCATTTGCCTGAAAATTACATGATTTCCTTGTTTTTAATAGCTGAGTAATATTCCATTGTGTAAACGTACCACATTATTTTTTACAAAATGTGCAGGGATAAAGAGAGAGAGCAATAACTGAGGGAATGGCCAACCAATGACTGGCCCAACCTGAGATGCACTCCTGCAGAAGAAAGCCAACTCCAGACAGTCTAATGATACTCTATTATGCCTGCAGACAGAAGCCTAGTACAACTATCCTGAGAGGCTCCACCCAGCAGCAGATCTAAACAGATGCTGAGACCTACAGCCAAACATTAGGTGGCACTTGGCAGTCTTGTGAAAGCCTGGGGAGAAAGAAGCTCCCAAATGGGGGTCAAGGACAGCACAACGAGACCAAAAGAGTAAACTAACATGGGCCCATGAGGACTCACAAAGACTAAACCACCAACCAAAGAAAAAGGAACATGAATGGACTGAACCTAAGCCCCCAAGACATATGTAACTGATGGGCAGTTGGTCTTCTTGTGGGTCCCCTAGCAAATAGAAGAGGGTTGTCTCTAACATGGACTCTGTTGCCTGCTTTTGGATCGCTTTCCCCTAACTGGGCTGCCTTTGTTCAGCCTCAGTGATGACTAAGGATGATTCCTAGTTCTGATGTGACTTGATGTGCCAGGGTGGGTTTGCATAGTGGCGCCTCCCCCTTTTCTGAGGAGGTAAAGGGAGTAAGGAGGAAGAGGCTGGGATCAGGAGGAGAGAGAGGGGACTATGATTGGTATGTAAAATGAATAAATAAACAAATTCAATAATAAAAAGAATGTGTTTGTTGTTGCTATTTGGCTGGCTGCTTTGGAGGGTACTTTTAATTTTTATTTGGTTGTTGTTTGTGCTGATGCTGGTGTTTGAATTCAAAACCATGGGACAAAAGCATACCATAAATGTACTCTGAAGTTTCTCTTTTCTCGTTTATTTTTCTTATTCACTTTAGGTCCTTGTAGCCTCTTCCCTCTTTCCCTCCCAGTCCCATCCTCAATCCCTCCTCCTTCTCTTTTTCTCAGAAAAGGGGAGCTCCCTTTCCCACCCATCCCTGCTCATCAAGTAGCATCAGGACTGAGCTTGTCCTCTTCCCTGTAGTCTGTTAAGGCAGTCCCACCAGAGGAAAGTCATCTAAAAGCTGGCAAGTAAGTCTGTGTCCAAAATAGTCCCCACTTCACTTCCTAGAGGACCCACCAGAAACATGAGCTTCCCATCTGCGACATCTTTGTGGGAGGCCTAAGTTCAGTTCATGCATGACCCTTGGTTGATGCTTCAGTCTCAGCAAACCCTCTGAGCCCTGGTTAGTTGGCACTGTTGGTCTTCTTGTGGGGTTTCTGTCACTTCCATGTCCTATTCTCTTTCCTCCCACTGTTCCCCAAGACTCCCTATGGGTCTCAGCATCTGTTTTGAGGTGCTGCTGGGTAGAGCCTCTCCAAGGACAAATCTGACAGGCTCCTGTCTGCCAGCTTCACAGAGCATCATTTATAGAGTAAGGGGGTGGCACTCTCCCATAGGCTAGGTCTTTGGTTGGGCCAGGCATTGGTTGGGCATTCCCTCAGTCTCTGCTCTATGTGCTGTATCTTTATAGCTGCACATCTCATAGAAAGGGTAAATTTTGTGTTGAAGATTTCTGTGAGTGGCTTGGCATTCCCACCACTTACTAGAAGTCTAGTCTAGTGAAAGGATGTCCTCTTTAGTCTCTATGGTCTCTGCTACTAAGAGTCTCTGCTTGAATCTCCCTGATATTATCCCAGGAGCCTACCCTGACTTAGGTCTCCAGCTTGACACAAAAATGTTCCCACCATCAGTTTCTTTTTTCTCTACAGGCCTTCTGTCCTCCTGCCCTTGTTTTCCTCAGATCTGATCTCCACCCTTTTAACTCTCTGTGCCTGCTCTCCTACTTTGTTCCCTCTTTTTTAACCATTACCTCTGCCTTTTCTATCTCGCCTTCTGAGAGAGATTTATGCATCCTCATTAGAGTCCTGCTTATTACTTATCTTTTTTGGGTCTCTGCCTTGTAGTATGCTTATTTGGCTAAAACCGGCTTGTAAGTGAGGACATATCATGTATGTCCTTTTGGGTCTGAGTTACCTCACTCAGAATGATCTCCTCCAGTTCCATCCATTTGCCTGCAAATTTCATTATTTCTTTGTTTTTAATAGCTGAGTAGTATTCCACTGTGTAAATGGGCCACAGTTTCTATGTCCGTTCTCTGGTTGAGGGACATCTAGGTTGTTTTCAGACTCTGGCTATTTCAAATAAAACTGCTATGAACTTGGTTGAGCAAGTGTGTTTGTTGTATGGCAGAGAGTCTTTTGGGTATATACTTAGGAGAGGTATAGCTGGGTCTTGAGGTAGGCTATTCTCAATTTTCTAAGAAAGCATCAGACTGATTTCCAAAGTGGTTGTACAAGTGTACACTCCCACCAGCAATGGAGCAGTGTTCCCCTTTCTCCTCAGAGTCAGCAGCATGTGCTATCACTTGAAATATTGATCTTAGCCATTCTGACTGGTGTGAGAGGGACTCTCAGGGTACTTTTGATATGCATTTTCTTGATGAGTAAGAAAGTAGAGTGTTTCTTTCAGTGCTCTTCAGCCATTTTAGATTCCTTTGTTGAGAATTATTTTTTTAATTTTATTTTTTTCTTATTAGTTACATTTTATTAACTCTGTTTCCCAGCTGTATCCCATTCCCTCATTCCCTCCCAATCCTACCCTCCCTCCCTCATCTCCATCCTGCCCCTTTCCAAGTCTACTGATGGGGGGACCTCCTCCCCATTCATCCAACCCTGTTTTATCAGATATCTTCAGGACTGGCTGCAAAGTCCTCCTCTGTGGCCTAACAGGACTGCTCCTCCCTTGGGGGGAGGGGAGGTCAAAGAGCCAGCCATTGAGTTCCTGTTAGATATAGTCCTTGTTCCCCTTACTATGGGAAATCAATTGGTTACTGATCTACCACAGGCTACATCCGAGCAGAGGTTCTAGTTTATATCCATACATGGTCCTTGGTTGAATGTCAGTCTCAGAAAAGTTCCTGTGCCCAGATATATTTGGTCCTTGTGGAGCTCCTATCCTTTCCCCATCATACTAACTCCCCTCCTTTCATATGATTCCCTGTACTCTGACGAAGGTTTGGTTATGAGTCTTAGTATATGCTTTGGAAACACTGCTAGGTAGAGTCTTTCAGATGCCTTCTGCAGTAGACTCCTGTCACACGTTCAATGCACATCCCATCTGTCTTTCTAAGTGAGGATTGATCATCTTACCTCGTGTCTGCTCTCTTAATTATCTTTTTTAGGTGTATAGATTTCTTTATGTTTATCATATCTTTTTTTATTTCCAAATATTTTTTTTCTTTCTTTCTTTTTTTTAAAACTTTTTATTAATTATACTTTATTCATTTTGTATCCCCCCATAAGCCCCTACTTCCTCCCCTCCCAATCCCACCCTCACTCCCCTTTCTGCATGCATGCCACTCCCCAAGTCCACTGATAGGGGAGGTTCTCCTCTCCTTTCTGATCTTAGTCTATCAGTTCTCATCAAAAGTGGCTGCATTGTCCTCTACTATGGCCTGGTAAGGCTGCTCCTTCCTCAGGGGGAGGTGATCAACGAGCAGGCCAATCTCGGAACCTGCTACATAGGGCCTCTGAAAGCCAGAAGAAAACAGGAAACAACCTTGGAAACTGCCACAGAGGGCCTCTGAAAGCCTCTGCAGTATAGACTGTCAAAGCAGATGTTTATCATACCTTATAGGTCTATATAAGCAAGTATATACCGTGTTTGTCTTTCTCCTTCTGGGATATTTCACTCAGAATGATCTTTTCTAGATCCCACCATTTGCTTGCAAATTTCATGATTTCCTCATTTTGATTGCTGAGTAATATTCCATTGTGTATAAATACCACAATTTCTGTATCCATTTCTCTGTTGATGGGCATCTGAGTTGTTTCCAGGTTCTGGCTATTACAAATAAAGCTGCTATAAACATGGTTGAGCAAATGTCCTTGTTGTATACTTGAGCAAATTTTGGGTATATACCTAGCAGTGGTATAGCTGGGTCTAGAGGAAGCACTATTCCTAATTGTTTTCTAAAGCGCCAGATAGATTTCCAAAGTGGTTGTACCAGTTTACACTCCCACCAGCAGTGGAGGAGGGTTCCCCTTTCTCCACAACCTCTCCAGCATGTGTTGTCACTTGAGTTTTTCATCTTGGCCATTCTGATGGGTGTAAGGTGAAATCTCAGGGTCATTTTGATTTGCATTTCCCTGATGGCTATGAGGTTGAGCATTTCTTTAAGTGTTTCTCTGCCATTCGATATTCCTCTGTCGAGAATTCTCTGTTTAGCTCTGTTCCCCATTTTTTAATTGGATTACTTCATTTGCTGCTTTTCAGCTTCTTTAGTTCTTTGTATATACTGGATATTGGCCCTCTGTCAGATAAAGTGTTAGTGAAGATCCTTTCCCAATCTGTAGGCAGTCGTTTTGTTTTGATGACAGTGTCCTTTGCTTTACAGAAGCTTTTCAGTTTCATGTCCCATTTATTGATTGTTGCTCTTAGAGCCTGTGCTGTTGGTGTTTTGTTCAGGAAGTTTTCTCCTGAGCCAATTAGTTCTAGGCTGTTCCCCACTTTTTCTTCTAACAGATTTAGAGTATCTGGTTTTATGTTGAGGTCTTTGATCCACTTGGACTTTAGTTTTGTGCAGGGTGATAAATATGGACCTATTTTCATTTTTCTACATGTGGACATCCAGTTGGACCAGCACCATTTGTTGAAGATGCTGTCTTTTTTCCATTAAATGGTTTTGGCTTCTTTGTCAAAAATTGAGTATTCATAGGTGTGTGGGTTTATTTCTGGGTCTTCTATTCATTTCCATTGATCCTCCTTTCTTTTTTTATGCCAATACCATGCAGTTTTTATTACTATTGCTCTGTAGTACAGCTTGAGATCGGGGATGGAGATACCTCCAGATGATCTGTTTTTCTACAGGATTGTTTTGGAGATTCTGGGTTTTTTGTTTCTCCATATGAAGCTGAGAATCTTTTTTTCAAGCTCTGTAAAGAATTGAGTTACTTTTTTGATGAGAATTACATTGAATCTGTAGATTGCTTTTGGCAGGATGGCCATTTTCCCAATGTTAATCCTACCAATGCATGAGCACAGGAGATCTTTCCAATTTCTGATATCTTTTTCAATTTCTTTCTTCAGAGACTTGAAGTTTTTCTCAAAAAGGTCTTTCACTTGCTTGGTTAGTGTCACCCCAAGGTACTTTATATTATTAGTGGCTATTGTGAATGGTGTTGTTTCCCTAATTTCTTTCTCGGCCCTCTTGTCTTTGATATACAGGAGGGCTTCTGATTTTTTTGAGTTGATTTTATATCCTGCCACTTTGCTGAAAGTGTTTATCAGTTGAAGGAGTTCTCTGGTTGAATTTTGGGGGTCGCTCATGTGTACTATCGAATCATCTGCGAATAGTGACACTTTGACCTCTTCCTTGATCTCCTTTAGTTGTCTTATTGCTCTGGCTAGGACTTCAAGTACTATGTTGAAGAGGTATGGAGAGAGTGGGCAGCCTTGTCTTGTCCCTGATTTCAGTGGGATTGATTTAAGTTGCTCTCCATTGAGTTTGATGTTGACTATAGGCTTGCTGTATATTGCCTTTACTATCTTTAGGTATGTGCCTTGTATCCCTGATCTCTCCAAGACTTTAAATATGAATGGGTGTTGGACTTTTTCAAATGTTTTTTGGCATCTAAGGAGATGATCATGTGGTTTTTCTCCTTCAGTTTGTTTATGTGGTGGATTACATTGATGGATTTCCATATGTTGAACCACCCTTGAATGCCTGGGATGAAGCCTACTTGGTCATGGTGGATGATATCTTTGATGTGTTCTTGGATTTGGTTTACAAGTATTTTATTCAGTATTTTTGCGTCATTGTTCATAAGAGAGATAGGTCTGAAGTTCTCTTTTTTTGTTGGGTCTTTGTGTGGTTTAGGTATCTAGGTGACTGTGGCTTCATAGAATGAGTTTGGTAATGTTCCTCCTGTTTCTATTTTGTGGAATATTTTGAGGAGAATTGGTGTTAGCACTTCTTTGAAGGTCTGGTAGAATTCTGTGCTGAAACCATCTGGCCCAGGGCCTTTTTGGAGGGGAGACTGTTAAGGACTGCTTCAATTTCCTTGGGGGATATAGGGCTATTCAGGCTTTCTACCTGATCTTGACTTAATGTTGGAAGATGGAATCTATCAAGAAAATTGTCCATTTCATTTAGGTTTTCAAATTTTGTGGCATATAAGCTTTTGTAGTATCACCTAATGATTGCTTGAATTTCCTCAGTGTCTGCAGTTATGTCACCCTTTTCATTTCTGATTTTGCTGATTTGGATAGATTCTTTCTGCTTTTTAATTAGTTTGGCTAAGGGTTTATCTATCTTGTTAATTTTCTCAAAGAACCAGCTTTTTGTTTCATTGATTCTTTGAATAGTTTTATTTGTTTCTAATTGATTGATTTCAGCCCTGAGTTTGATTATTTCCAGCTGTCTGCTCCTCTTGGGTGTATCTGCTTCTTTTTTTTCTAGGCTTTTCAGTTGGGCCATTAAGGTGCTTGTATGTGATGTTACAAATTTCTTCTTGAAGGCACTTAGTGCTATAAATTTTCCTCTGAGCACTGCTTTTAATGTGTCCCATAAATTTGGGTATGGTGTGCCTTTGTTGTCATTGAATTCTAGGAAGTCTTTAATTTCTTTCTTTATTTTTTCCTTAACCCAGCTGTCATTGAGTAGCAAGTTGTTCAGTTTCCATGTGTGTGTCGGTTTTTTGTTATTTCTGTTGTTGTTGAGGTCCAGCTTTAGTCCATGATGGTCAGATAGAATACAAGGGATTATTTCAATCTTTTTGTATCTGTTGAGGCTTGCTTTATGACCAACTATATGGTCTATTTTGGAGAAGGTTCCATGCGGTGCTGAAAAGAAGGTATACTCTTTTGAGTTTGGATGAAAAGATCTGTAGACGTCTATTAGGTCCATTTGATTTAGGGACTCTCTAAGTGTTTTTATTTCTCTATTTATTTTCCATCTAGTTGATCTGTCCCTTGGTGAGAGTAGAGTGTTGAAGTCTCCCACTATTAAGTTATTAGGATCAATGTGTGATTTAAGCTTTAGTATTGTTTCATTTACGAATGTTGGTGCTCTTGTATTTGGGGCATAGATATTCAAAACTGTGATGTCCTCCTGGTGGATTTTTCCTTTGATGAGAATATAGTGGCCCTCCTTATCTTTTTTGATTAACTTGGGTTGAAAGTCTATTTTATTAGATATTAGGATGGCTACTCCAGCTTGTTTTCTGGAACCATTTGCTTGAAAAACCTTTTTCCAGCCCTTTACTCTGAGGTAGTGTTTATCTTTGTTGCATAGGTGTGTTTCTTGGATGCAACAGAATGTTGGATCCTGTTTCTGCAACCATTCTGTTAGTCTGTGTCTTTTAATTGGGGAGTTGTCTGTTGATGTTGATAAATACTAGTGACCAACAATTGTTACTTACTTTTGATGTGGGGTTGGTGGTGTCACTGAGTTTCATTGCTTGTATTCTTTTGTTTGTTTGTTTGTTTTGTTGTTGTTGTTGTGTAGTTATCTATTTCCCTTGTTTCTTTGGATGTAGTTGTTTTCTTTGATTTGGAGTTTCCCTTCTAGTAACTTCTGTAGAGCTGGGTTACTATGTAGATATTGTTTAAATTTGGTTTTGTCATGGAATATTTTGAATTCTCCATCTATGTTGATTGAAAGTTTTGCTGGGTATAGCAGTCTGGGTTGGAATCTGTGGTCCCTTAAGGACTGCATGATTTCTGTCCAGGCCCTTCTGGCTTTCATAGGTTCTGTTGAGAAATCTGGTGTGATTCTGATAGGTCTACCTTCATATGGTACTTGGCCTTTTTCCTTTGCTGCTTTTAGAATTTTTCCTTTGTTCTGTAGGTTCAGTGTTTTGACTATGATGTGACGTGAAGAATTTCTTTTCTGGTCTAGTCTACTTGGTGTTCTGTAGGCCTCTTGTATGTTTATGGCCATCTCCTTCTTTAAGTTGGGAGAGTTTTCTTCTATAATTTTCTTGAAAATATTTTCCGGACCTTTGAACCTGATGTCTTCTTTTTCTTCTACTCCTATTATTCTTAGATTTTGTCTTTTCATGGTGTCCTTGATTTCTTGGATGTTTTGTGTTTGGAACTTTTCTGATTTTTTTTTCTTTGAGAGACGTGTCAATTTTTGCAAGTGTATCTTCGGCTCCTGAGATTCTTTCTTCCATCTCTTGTATTCTGTTGGTGATGCTTACCTTTGTAGTTCCTGATTTTTTTTTCTCTATGTTCTCCAGCTTCAGGTTTTTCTCTATTTGTGCTTTCTTTATTGATTCATTTCATCTTTATGGGACTCTAATAGGTGGAGAAACACAGTTTGAGGTCATTTTCTTGTATATCTAGTGAATTGAAGTGTCCATTGGTTTGTGGGATTACTGGTGAGGTCATTATGTCCTGATTTTTGTTGGGTGTGTTCTTACATCTGCCTCTAGCCATCTGGTTATTTATATCCCTCACTGTTTGTTCCTCGAGTTTGTAGTTTGGGCTATGATCGTCTCTTTCTGTTTTTTGGACTGTTTTTTCAGGAATATGAGAAAGGTTCACTGGTTTGGGAGTGTGCGTTGTGGTTTCAGTTTTGCCTAAGCAAGGAATGTGATGTTGGCACTATTCGCATGTGCTTTTAGCAGGTGCAGTGTGCATGCGCAGATTCTCTGACTATTGCAGTGGCTTGCAGGCCACTATTATTATTTTTTGGTGGGAGCTGCAGCTCTCACTGGGGCTGAGCTACAGACAGTGTGGTCTGTGGCAGATTCTGCTGGACGCCTCCTGCCTCCTCTGAAGAGGGAGTAGGGTGTTGGGTGCAGGGAAGTGCCTGGGGATCGCCTCTGGGTGTCTCCTCCCGGAGGAGTCTGCTGTGACCTGATTCTAGATGGCCTCAGACCATGGTTAGTCTCTTTCTTCTTGGAAGTCTAGATAACTCTGTTCTGGGTTGATCAGCCCCTTAACTCACCAATTTCCGCGTTGCGGGTCCTCTCCCCTTCAGCTGAGCTGCACAGTAGCCGCTGCCACCATCTTCGAAAACTCGAGAATTCTTTTTTTTTTTAATTTTTTATTTTATTTGTATTAATTACAGTTTATTCACTTTGTATCCCAGCTGTAGCTCCCTCCCCCATTCCCTCCCAATACCAGCCTCCCTCCCTCTTCTTCTCCTATGCCCCTCCCTCAGTCCAATGATAGGGAGGCCCTCCTCCCCTTCCATCTGACTCTAGCCTATCAGGTCTCATCAGGACTGGATTCTTTGTCTTCCTCTGTGGACTGGTAGGGCTGTTCCCGCCTCAGATGGAGATGATCAAAGAACCAGCCACTGAGTTCATGTCAGAGATGGTCCTTGTTCCTGTTATTGGGGAACCCTCTTAGACACTGAGTTGCCATGTACTACTTCTGTGCAAGGGTTCTAATTTATCTCCATGCATGGTCCTTGTTTGGATTATCAGACTCAAAAAAGACCCCTGTGCCGATATTTTTTGGTTCTGTTGCTCTCGCTGTGCAACTCCTGTTCCCTCCAGGTCTTTCTATCTCCCCCTTCTTTCATAAGATTCTCTGCATTCTGCAAAAAGTTTGGCTGTGAATCTCAGCATTCTTTGTTTAGTTCTGTGCCCCATTTTTAATTGAGTTATTTTGTTTATTAACATCTGATTTCTTGAATTCATTATATATTTTGCATATCAGCTCTTTGTCAGACATAGGATTGGTTAAGATCTTTTCCCAATATCTAGATTGTTCTTGTCCTTTTATTGACAATATCCATTACCTTATTGAAGCTTCTCTGTTTTAAGAGGTCCCCTTTATTAATTGTTAATCTTAGAGCCTAAGCTGTTGGTGTTCTGTTCAGGCTCTCTCTTGTGCAAAGAAGTTTGAGGCCCTTCCCCACATTCTCTTCTAATAGATTTAGCGTGTCTGGTGTTATATTGATGTATTTGATCTACTTGGATTTGAGTTTTGTGTAGGGTGCTAAATATGTATTTATTTGTATTTTTCTACATGTTGATATCCAATTAGACCAGCACCAAATGTCAAAGATGCTGTATTTTTTCCTTGTAGGATTTTTGCTTCTTTGTCAAAAATAAAGTGACCATAGGTATGGGGGTTTATTTCTGGGTCTTCAATTCATTTCCATTGATTAACCCTTTTATTTCTATGACAGTACCATGCACGTTTTATTACTATTGCTCTTTAGGATAGCTTGAAGTCAGGGATGGAGATACCACCAGAAGTTCTTTTATTGTATAGGATTGTCTTAGCAGCTCTGGGTTTTTTGTTTTTCTGTATGAAGTTGATAATTGTTCTTTCAAAGTCTGTAAAGATCTGTGTTGGTATTTTGATAGGGATTGCACTGAATCTGTAGTTTGCCTTTGGTAAGATGGCCATTTTTACTATGTTAATCCTACCGATCCCTGAGCATGGGACATCTTTCCATCTTTTGATATCTTCTTCAATTTCTTTCTTCAGAGACTTGAAGTTCTTGTTATATAGGTCGAGTTACACTAAGAACTTTATATTATTTGTGGCTATTATGAAGGGTGTAGTTTCCTTAATTTCTGTCTCAGCCTGTTTGTCGTTTGTATACAGGGGTTTTTTCACTGGGTGGTAATGGTACATGCCTTCAATCCGAGAACTTGAGAGGCAGCAGGATGTGAATCTTTGCTAGTCTGAGGCCTGACTGTTCTACAGAGGCAGTTCCAGGACAGCCAGTGCTACTCAAAGACATCCTATCTCCTATCTATCTATCTATCTATCTATCTATCTATCTATCTATCTATCTATTTATCTGTCTATTTCTCTATCTCCCTATCTCTCTATCACTATCTCAGGGCTGAAATCAACAAATTGGAAACAAAGTGCATGATACAAAGTATCAATGAAACCAGAAGCTCTGTCTTTGAGAGAATCACAAGATAGACAAATCCTTAGCGAAACTTTCTAAAAGACAGAGGGATAATATTCAAATTAACAAAATCAGAAACAAGAAGGGGTCATAACAGCAGGCACTGAGGAAATAAAAAAAAATCATTAGGTCTTACTTCAAAAGCCTATATTAAAAATCTAAAGAAAATGGAGGATTATCTGGATAGATTTCAACAACCAAAGCTAAATCAAGATCAGGTAAACAGTTTTAACAGTCCTATAACCCCTAAGGAAAAAGAAATACTCATCAAGTCTCTAACCCCCCCCCCCCACCAAAAAAAAAAAGCCCAGGTCCAGATGGTTTTAGCACAGAATTCTACCAGACATTCAAATAGTTAATACAATTCTCCTCAAACTAATCCATAAAACAGAAACTGAAGGAAAATTCTATGAAGCCATAGTCACCCTGGTAGCTAAACCACACAAAGACTTAACAAAGAAAGAGAATTTATGACTAGTTTCTCTCATGAACATCAATGCAAAAATACTCAATAAAATATTCACAAACTGAATCCAACAACACATCAAATGATCAACTTGGCTTCAGCCCAGGGATGCAGGGGTGGTTCAATATACTTTAACGTAATCCACCATATAAATAAACTCAAGGAAAAAAAATCACATTATCATCTCATTAGATGCAGAGAAAGGCTTTGACAAAATCTAGCATCACTTCATGATGATTTGGAGATATCAGGGATATAGGCCCATATCTAATCAAGCTGATTACCAACATCAAATTAATGGAGAAAAAATTAAAGCAATTCCACAAAAGTCAGGGACAAGGCAAAGCTGCCCACTCTTTCTGTATCTCTTCAATATAGTACTTGAAGTTCTAGCTAGAGCAATAAAACAACTAAAGGAGATCAAAAGCATACAAATCGGGAAGGAAGTCAAAGTATCACTATTAGCAGATATGATAGTGGACATAAGCAACCCCAAAAGTTCCACCAGGGAACTCCAACAGCTGATAACAGCTTCAGCAAAGTGACTGGATACAAGATTAGTTGAAGTTTCTTTTTTAATTTAATTTAATTTTATTTTTTACAATTTATTCATTATATATCCTGATTGTAGCCCCCTCCCTCAACTCCTCCCAGTCCCATCCTCCCTCACTCTTTCCCTTAAAAATAATTTTAATTTCTTTTGAGAATTTCATTTGTAAGTAGATTCTATTTATATAATTTTCATATTTCCATTCATCCTTCTCTCAATGCAACTCCTTCCCATTCACTCTACTTCAGTCTCTTGAATTCATGACTTCTTGTTCTGTAATGATTGTTATCTTACACACACACACACACACACACACACACACACACACACACAAACTTGTACAAACACCATGGAAAATAATATGGTGGTTCCTCAAAAAGTTGGGAATTGATCTACATCAAGACTCAAATACTGCTCTTGGGCATGCACCCAAAAGACACTTCAGCCTACCACAGTGGAACTTGCTCGACTATGCTCCTTGCATCTTTATTCATAATAGCCAGAAACATGAAACCACCTAGATTTATAGAATAAATAAAGTAAATAAATAATGAATGAATAAAGTAAATGTGGTATATTTACCCAATGGAATATTAATTAGATGTTAGAAAAAGATGAAATTTGAATCATGAAATTTGAAGGCAGATGGATGAAACAAGAAAAATTCATTCTGAGGGAGGCAAATTCAGGCCCAGAAAGATAAACATGATACATGCTCACTTACAAGTGGATGTTGGTAAAGGATGCTCACACCACAGTCGCCAGACTCAGAGAGGCTATGTAGCAATAAGGGCTTTCGTTGGGACACATGAATATCTCCCTGAAAAGAGGAAAGGTAATAGATTTTGTGAGTGAACTAGGGGCAGGTGGTGATAGAAACAGAAGGGATAAGGTCAGTGAGGGAGGTATGGAGAGAAAGAGGGCACAGGGAGAGACAACTGGGATAGGGGACATTTGGAAGGCCATGGGGAAACATAAGATGAGTGACACCTATGAGGGTGACCCTAGCAAGGACTTTCAGTGACAGAGAGTAGAGTACCTTTGTTCCCTGCTCCCCCTCACTTTAGCCAATTACCAAAGCACACTTATTCTTGCTTCTCAATACCTAGCTTGGTCCTGTTATAATCAGAGTGTATCACTGAACTCTGATGCTAACATACAGCTTTTAAAGAAAACCTACAAACTGTGACCAATTGCAGAGCAACACAGTTATTCTTTTATACTGAAACCAGAGAACTAATTTTCCTTAAGCAATCAGGAGGTTTCTGTACGAATTCCCTGTTACATATTTTGTGATTTTTGACAGTTAATTAATTAAACACAGCTGCTTCTCCTGTATTTTCTTGGTTTATTAAACTCAGGCAATAAAGAGGTCATCAACCAAAAAACAAAACAAAACAAATTTAAACCTTACATTTCTCTGCATTTCCTTTTTATTGATGTATTTCCATTATATTGACACTAGGCAGAAGGAAGCCATATTGACAGCTTTGAACTTGCTTGCTTTCACTCTCATATTCTCTGTTTCTGTGCCTCTTCTACAAGCAGCATCTTCAAACTGGATGTATAAAATTATCTCATGATCCCCATTGTTACTTTATAGTTTTCCTCTGCACAAGTACTGTCTCCCTATTTCTGTTAATTTGTCTTTGATTTACTTTGATTACCCACTTTTTAAAAATTTCTGCTTACTTTCTTTTTATTCTCTTTTACTATGATTTTCAATCAGGTATGCCTTATTGATTCCCTTGTTGAAGTAATTACAGTTAACATGTTTGTGGTCCTATGTTTCTGACTGGTACCATATGTGAATATTGACATATGCCATTTTATTGAATTCCAACATAAGGGCACTTGAGATGCATACCACTATTTTTTTATTACACATAAATTCACACATGAACATTTATCATGTATTTTCTTTTCCTTGACTAACTAACATATTCAAACTATTATTTATGATTTTTGTGATTTGTTGCAACTTCCTGGAAGAAGGACATGTTTAGACTGAGTTAACACATGATGTTATTAAAGCACTGAGAGGGTCGAAGCATAATTTTTTTTTTTAAACTTCCAGGTCATAAGTCAAGCAAACAGCCAAAGATACTGCATTTTGAGAATTATAAATATTTAGATACTAGCAAAGTCAGGCTATTAGTATTATGGTAAGAATGATTGCAAAACCTTGTTTGCAATTTCTACTTAATAATAAAGCAATGATGTGTGAGAGAGAGAGAGTTCTTTCTTCCAGGTCCTCTTTAAAAATTACAGTATAGAGGCATTTGATTTGAGTTTGATTTGAGTTATACTGGTATTTACTGTATAAAATTGGAAACTCACACAGCATTTTTAGTGATAAATGCATTTATTTTATGTTATTCATTAAGTTTGTTGTCCATTAGTTACATACAATTATTAAAATTAGTTACATACAATTATGAAAATAAATCCTAGCTTATACGGAGATTGTCCCAGGTTTAGGAAGCTGGAGAGACATGGATGCTGAGAATGGAGGTATTAAAGTCTCGTCCTCCCCTTCAGATCTCATATAATATTTTGACACTAACAGGCTCATGATAATAATCTGTGCCAACCCTTTTATTTTACAGATGAATTGGGTATTTGAATTCTTCACTAAGGTGGCATAGATAATTTCTAAGAATTCATAATTCCTTGAATATTTCTGCTTTAAACAATAATTCAAATCTTGAAAGCTCAAAGTTAAGGATCGTTGGTAAACATAGAGTTAAGACAATGCAGCCACTTTTGATGAGAACTGATAGACTAAGATCAGAAAGAAGAGGAGAACCTCCCCTATCAGTGGACTTGGGGAGTGGCATGCATGCAGAAAGGGGAGGGAGGGTGGGATCGGCAGGGGAGGAGGGAGGGGCTTATGGGGGGATACAAAATGAATAAAGTGTAATTAATAAAAAAAAATAATAAAAAAAAAGAGTGTTTCCCTTCTAGGAAGACGACCAGTTTCACATATTGCTACAATTGCTCTTTCGCTTTGATATTCTCAGCCTTCCACAAATGAAAGTCCTTCCTAATATCTGGCATGAGTAGCTCCTTGCAGTGATAAGGTTTTGTTCAGAAAGTAGCAGCTCACAGTGGGTAATGAGTCCCTGTTCATGTATACTATGTTGTTGTACTAAGATCTTATTGAGTCTTGAGTAACCTAGAGGGTTATATTGTACTAAAATACTTGAATTTTATTTGGAAAGTTTTGAGAATATATTAAATAATTTTGAGTACGGTTTGGTGAGATTAGATGGTTCTCTTATGAAACACACTTTACAAAGCATAAGAAAGATTTAGAGAGAACTCTTTTACATACTGATGGATGCCTGGAATTGTCAGTGTATCCAGTCTGACGCACACACAGATATGAGTGTATATACATACACATATTATGTATAATACATATTATATATTATATAACATAGCAATGTAACATGTAACATATATTGTCTTATCCATAGTGTATAACATATATATGGTGTTTCTGTGTGTGTGTATGTGTGTGTGTGTGTGTGTGTGTGTGTACCTTAGTATGCTGACTGGATGCATTTATATTTCAGGCTAGGATAATCTTTCCAAACAATTGTGTTTTCCTCTCCCAGTTGAGTTTGATAGGTTGTTCTGTCAAGGAAAGGTTTGACTCTTCATTCTCAGTTTTTTGTCTTCTTTCTTGCATCTATTATTGTCTCCACTTCCCATTTCACTCACAGTTATACAAGTACAATGGGGATCTATTTATTTACTTTGCAGTATTAAGTCCAATGTTTTCATATGTTCTTTTATATGCAATAATCCCTTCATATAAATGCAATAGATTTTCATGAAGAATATTAACTAATAAATTTAAAATATTTCCACTAAAATCAGCATTGAGACAAAGGTGTCTATTTTCTCCATTCCTTTTCAGTGCTTCCCTTGAAATCTTACGTAGAGCAAAAGAAAAGAAAGAAAGAAAGAAAGAAAGAAAGAAAGAAAGAAAGAAAGAAAGAAAGAA
>NW_026596079.1:20277552-20300136 GCF_907164565.1 Psammomys obesus | reverse complement strand
GAAAGAAAGAAAGAAAGAAAGAAAGAAAGAAAGAAAGAAAGAAAGAAGAAAAGGGATACAGAAATAATACATAGAAGTCGGGGCTAAAGAGATGGCTCAGTGATTAAAAGCACATGCTTCTCTTACAGAGGACAAGGATTCAGTTCCTAGTAATACATGGAGGCTCACAAACCCCTAACTCTAGTTGCGGATTAACACACTCTTCTGAATTCCATTGGAATCAAGCATCTCACACACACACACACACACACACACACACACACACACACACACACATATGTAGGTCATGCAAGTAAGATAAAATATAACAAGTAACGTGCATACAAATAAAATAAGATAATTAAATAGGCACAAGTAAAATTATTCTTGTTTGTAGATTATTGAATCCTGTAAGAGAGCCTAAAAACTGTATCAGAAAAACCTCAAAATTGATAAACACCTTCAGAAAAGCTTTAGGAAGCATTAATGTACAAAAATAAGTAACCTTATTATATGTCAAAAACAAATACTTTGAGAACAAAATTAAGAAGACAATCCTATTAAAAGCACTAAAGAATTACCCAGGAATAAACCTAACCAAGGAAGTGAAAATACAATGAAAACTTTCAAGGAACTGAAGAAAACAGAAGAATACAGAAGCTCCACAATACAGCTAATGTGTGTGGATTAGAAGAAATGGTGCTGTTGAGTGTATAGACACCGCAAGACTGTAGATAGATAGTTTCAGCACAGTCCTCCTCACCATTAAAATGGCATTTTACACAGAAATATTTAAAAAATATATAAAACTCAAAGGGAATTACAAAAGACACAGAATTCCCGCTAAAACTTGAAAAGGGTGAATAAAATGGAAACATCAAACTTCCCAATCTCAAACTGTGTTGCAAAGCTGTGGTCATCAAAACAATATAGGTCATTCTTCCTTAGAGAAGCAAACCATGTGTGCTCATTTCCATGGCTGTACTGACAATTTCCTCATTTATAGGTATATCAAAAATCATGTAATATATCCTAAATATACATAATAAAAAGAAGTAAATGTGTATAAAAGTACACATAATAAAAAAACTCGTTTTTCACACACAATATTAACTAACTGGATTGAAACATGTTGAATGATGGCTGGCTGTTTTACTCAATTTTGTAATTGCCGTGACTGCTACAGACAATTGAATTTATAGCTTCCAATAAAATCCTTCATCTCAAATTTGTTCCTTATTACTTGAAAATTAAGAGTAGCTTAAGAAAAAAAGAGTAGCTTTAAACATGGATAAATGCATCAATTGGCTGCTGCGGTGTTACGGTTTGACACACATCCAAGACACTGGGGCATAACAACTTGAAATTGGTTCAGCTGAGTGTGACTCGTGTTGTTACCAGGGCTCATCTGTGACTCTGCTTGAGCCGCTAACCCAGCCTGAGTAAGGGTAGGGTGTCTGCGTGGACGATGATGCGTTTTTATTTTATTTTATTCATATCTCTCGTGTTGCAACAGGCTGGCCTCAGCCACTTTGACACAGAGGAATTCTAGAAGAGCAAGGAAAAGCTGGCGACGCTCCTGAAACCTGGGCTTACTGTTGGCACACCTTCCTGTTTTCTGCGGTGGGGAGGGCTCTGAAGTCCTACAGCTCACCATTAAGTATGTGGATTTAGGAAAATGCAACTAAGCCTGTTTCAGTAATCATTCATCTGTGAAGAAAGGAAAGAAAGGAAGCAATCAAGACTGATCTTGGTTGGAGTATGAGTCTCTGGGAAGACCGCTGTGTTCAAATTTTCTGGTTCTGTTGCTCTCCTTGTGGAGTTCCTGTCCTTTCCAGATCTTACTATTTCCCATTACTTTCATAAGATTCCATGCATTCTGCCCAACTGTTGGCTATAAGTCTCAGCATCTGCTTTGATAGTCTGCAGGGCAGAGCCTTTCAGAGGCCCTCTGTGGCAGTTTGCTAACTTGTTTACTGTTTTCTTCTTCTTCTGATGTCCATCCTCTTTGCTTTTTGGGATGCAGATTGAGCATTTTAGTCAGGGTCCTCTCTCCTGATTAGTTTCTTTAGGTGTACAGATTTTAGTAGGTTTATCCTATATTATATGTCTATATCAGTGAGTATATACCATGTGTGTCTTTCTGTTTCTGGGACAGCTTACTCAGGATGATCCTTTCCAGTTCCCACCATTTACCTGTGTATGGAGATAACCTAGAACCCCGGCACAGATGAAGCCCTCGGCAGTTCAGTGTCCAAGTGGGTTCCATTGTAATGGGAAGAGGGACTGCCTCTGACATAAACAGATTGGTCTTCTCTTTGATCACCTCCCCCTGAGGGGGGAGCAGCCTTACCAGGCCACAGAAGATGACAATGCAGCCACTCCTGATGAGGTTTGATAGACTAAGATTAGAAGGAAGGAGAGGGGGACCTCCCCTATCAATGGACTTGGGAAGGGGCATGTGTGAAAAAGGAGGAGGGAGGGTGGGATTAGGAGGGGAGGAGGGTTTATGGGGGGAATACAAAGTGAATACAGTGTAAGTAATAAAAGTTGAAAAACAAAACAAGACTGATCTTTTCTCTAATGATCTATGTATGTTCTGTTATAGTTTCCCAAACTTGAGTGGGGTTTATAAACATGAGAATTTTTTCTAACCTTTATAGTTGGAGAAGCCACACACCAAATAAAATGAGCAAGATTCTTTAGGCTGAGAGATGTCATTGCCAGACACCATAAGGTGAGGCATTCAGAGACCAGGGCTATGACTAAGAAGAGAAAGGCCATGACTTTAAGTGAGTCAGGAAGAGCAGGGAGGGAAAACCAGTGACCTAAGTGAGTGGAGAGTCCAAACCCTTTCCTTAGCTGTGACTAATGATCTGACAGATGAAGAAATGTGCTTCATTTCGCAGGTCACCACCTCACCATTGTGTGCTAGGCTTCACTCCATGGAGCCAGAAAGGAGGTTCCCTGAGCTGTTTGCAAGTGGAAAGGAATGATTTATGTTCTCACTCGTGCCCTTGCAAACAAGGACTGGGGGATTACTTTCCAAATCTTATGCTGCCTGTGTAGGAACTCAGCGGACATCCCCAGTGGAGGGCGTGCCTGCCTCCATTCTCTTCCTTGGGTATTTATATGGTAGTGATTGGTGTTATTTACGTTATCAGAAATATGAGTGAGATCGTTTATTCTGGCTGTCTTCGTAAGACTCTGTTAGACATTTCAGCAGTGTGAAGGCAAAAGAAAAATCGCTAATACAACAATGAAGTAGTTTTGAATAGGTTAAAATGTGTAAAGGCACAAAGATGTTACAGTACTGGTCAAAATGCAGAGAACGGCTGGCTGTGATGTGACCATCTACCATACAATCTCTTCTTAGGCTCAGGGAACATCTCAGAGAAGAGGGTGAGGAGCAATTCTAAGGGACTGAGAAACAGGACATGCACTGTGAAACAGGGCTATCTATGTAGGAGATGGAACTATGCCCATTAAATCTTAACAACATGAGCAACCACACAAGACGTATGCAAGGACTACATCAATTACAGAGCTGATACAGGGAAACAGCAAAATACCCCATCTATATGTGAAGAGCTACAGGCAAGTAGTAGAGACTGAGAGACAGAAGCAGACCTCACCAGGGATGAACCTTCTGATAGTTCATTCTAAGTGATAAGCCCTTAGCACATACACATAAGAACAACATTAAATGGACCCAGCAGAATGTATTTATATATGCATATGTATATATACACATGAAACAATAATAATCATAGAAGAGATCATGAATTTGAAAGGGGAGGTCACAAGAGAAGGCTGAACGGTCTGAGCTTGCGATCTGTATTACAAGTGTAAATCTCTTTCCACAACACTACAAAAATGAATTCATGACTAATTTAATTTCAGTTACACATTATATGAGCAATGCTCAAACATAGATTTAAACCTAATACCTAAGGTCTAGGGGAGGGTTAGGAAATCTTTTGATTTATTGGCCTTGGCTTGCTTGCAAAAGTAATACAAAAGTGATGCCACGATCAGTGACAAAAATTGCCACTGTTTCCACATCTCAAACTGAATTTTCTACAGAGAAATTGTCTCAAGACTAGGTCTTATGTAGCTGTTTTCATATTCATTCTGTAGAATTCTCTCAAATATCTTGTCCTTCTGTCTCCCCATACCACATATTCAGACTAGTTCAAAAATGGCCTTGTAGAATTTTATTAAGAGCTATGATTAAGTCAGGAGTTTTGTAGACAAATATGCACAGTCACAGTGTATGTGTATGTGTTTTCCTCAAAACCATCCTTATGGAGCTTTTTGTTAGGAAATTGTAAATCAAATAATTTAGGTTGTAGTGGTCCATTACTGGATTTTGTTTTATTTTTTAAATTTTTGAAAAACACAGAATTAAAGCACTAAATAGATGAATAAAATCCAGTACTTGTAAAGAATTGTCACAATTGGCTGCTCTCAAATCTTGATCTTGATCACAAATTAGCTCAATCTCTATGGAGGGTAACTTGGCAACAGATGTGAGAAACCATAAAAATATGCATTCTTTGTATCCGTGATGATCCTACTTCAATTAATTTAACTCTAACAATGAATTGGGCAGGCATACAAATACGTGTATGAAGCAGCTATATTGTATACACTTGATATGGATGCCTCATTATAAATTAGGATATAGTATTGCTCAGCACACATTCTAGGTCCAGCTAAAAATATAGTCTACCTGTTCACAGGTTGAATACTAGTCATGTATTTTATGGTACATTCAGGAAAAGAAAAATGAAATTATTAATATAATGTTATAACTTCATTAAAATTGTGTGTAAGACACTAAAGAAAAAAGCAGATTTTGTGTATTTTTTGTCAACTCTGGTAGCTATGACTTTTGTCTTCACCTAAATTTATGTGGATTTGAATGAAAATACACACAACTGAAGCAGACTAAACCATTGCCCAGGTAGCATCCATTACCCAGTTTAGCTTGGCTGATGAGGAACTCGTGAAGCTATTTAAATAATTTACTTTAAGCAAGTTATGCAGATTTCACAGGATCAGAGGTCTAGCCAAATTTATTCTTACTGAGAATCAGTCAAGAATACATTTTACTTGTATCTTCTCATTTATCTTAAGTATGTTTGTACAGAATGAATATAGAAAATACCTTTTATTGAAGATTTGGTCACCAATATGGGCTTCAAAGGTAAAACTTCGGGAAGTGAATGAGGACTCTCATCCCATCGGTGAATTAAAGCATTGATGGTTGTAAACAAATAGATTTGTGAAGCGATAGAAACTGAAAAGGTGAACTGAATTGAAGGGGAAGGATCTTTTGGGGTACAGCTTTGTGTTAGAAGGCCTGTCTTGGGTTCTCTTTTCACTCTCACAGTTTCATGACTGTGAGAGGTGAACCTCATTGCCTTTCCATGTCACTTTCCCATCATATTTTTTCTGTCTCAGTTTGATCCAGAAACAGCAAAGACTATACTGAAATCCATCAATGTGATCCGCCATGTAAACAAACTGAAAGAAAAAAAAAACCACACACACACACACACACACACACACACACGATGATCTCCTTAGATGCTGAAAAAGCATTTAACAAAATCCAAGATCCATTCATGTTTAAAGTATTGGAGAGATCAGGGATACAAGGCACATATCTAAACATAGTAAAGGCAATATGCATACAGCAAGCCTATAGCCAACCTCAAACTAAACGGAGAGAAACTTAAAGCAATCTCACTGAAATCAGGGGCAAGGCAAGGCTGCCCACTTTCTCCATATTTCAACATAGTTCTTGAAGTCCTTGCTAGAACAATAAGACAATTAAAGGAGATCAAGGTGATACAAATTGGAAAGGAAGAACTCAAAGTATCACTATTTCCAGAAGATATTATAGTATACCTGAGTGACCCCAAAAATACTAACAGAAAACTCCTACAGCTGATAAACACCTTCAGCAAAGTGGCTGGATACAAAATTAACTCAAAAAATCAGTAGCCCTCTTGTATACAAACGACAATCAGGCTGAGAAAGAAATTAGGGAAACAACACCATTCACAATGGCCACAAAGGACATAAAGTACCTTAGTGTGACCCTAACCAAGCAAGTCAAAGACTTGTATGAAAAAACTTAAAGTCTCTGAAGAAAGAATTAGAAGAAGATATCAGAAGATCGAAAGATCTCCCATGCTCATGGCTTGGCAGGATTAAGAGTAAAAATAGCCATCTTACCAAAATCAATCTGCAGATTCAATGCAATTGGCATCAAATTACCAACACAATTCTTTACAGGCCTTGAAAGAAAAATTTTCAACTTCATATGGAATAACAAGAAAACCTGCATTGCTAAAACAATAAAAGATCTTCTGGAGGTATCTTCATTCCTGATCTCAAGCTGTACTATAGAGCAATAGTAATAAAAACTGCATGGTACTGGCATAGAAACGGAATGGTGGATCAATTGAATAGTGATAGAAGACACAGAAATAAACCAACACACTTATGAATGCCTGATCTTTGACAAAGATGCCAAAACCATACAATGGAAAAAGATAACATTTTCAACAAATGGTGCTGGTCTAATTGGATGTCTACATGTAGAAAAATGCAAATAGATCCATACATATCACCCTGCACAAAACTAAAGTCTAAGTGGATCAAAGACCTCAACGTAAAACTAGACACATTAAATTGGTTAGAAGAAAAAGTGGGGACGAGAGGGGTGGAGCCAAGATGGCAACTAGCACACACAGTTTCCGAGCTGTGGAAGAGATAAAGTTCTGAGTTGATGAGTGGAAGAACTTCTGAAGCCAGGGAAACAACGGAGAGACTTTCTAAACAACAGGGAACATCGCAGGAGGTGAAAACCTTGGTCTCGGGTCACCCAGGGACTTGTTTGGGGAAGGTGAGAAACGATCCTTTGATCTCTTGGCACTCCCCTCCCCCAGACCTCCCTCCTCCTCGGCACAGCGGACTAGCCTTTCTCAGACTCGCCTTTCTCAGCGCAGACCTAACTGCCTGGGGCCTGCAGCCACTGAGGCGGAGCCCCAAGCCCTTTATCGGCAAAGGCCAGCAGTACTGTGTCTTGGAGCCCCAGATTCGCGCTGCGGCTGCACCATCCTCCCAGGGCCCGAGTCTGCTAGACGCCATACTAGCTCCGCAGGAGCGCCATCACTGACGGTAGGCCCGCCCAATCCCACAGTGACAGAGAATACGCTATATACTCACCAAAACCAGACAGAAACGCCATACAAGCTAGACACACCAGGCGCTGGGCCTCCGAAGCTTGGAGAGCACAGTGAAGAGACCCCAGGACTTCCCAGAAAGCATCTGGACTAGCAACCCAGTCTCCAGTTACAGCGGGACTTTCTAACCTGGCGGCGGAGCAGCACTGAGCTGGCGGGGCACATCAGCCCTCCAGTTTAAGACTAACCAGGGCCAAACCAGAGAAGAGAAAGGCTGGTTACCCCGATTCCCAATGACGTGACCACCCTGAAATCTCCAGCTGCAGCAAGACCTCATAACCTGGCAGTGACAGCAGCACGGAACTGGCGGAGCACATCAAAGAAGCAGCGCCAAACCAGAGAACAGAGAGCCCAGATACACCGATCTCTGCCAAGTGTCCTGCCTGTAAGTGAGTGCACCCTTGAGAATCTGCAGCTCCACTGATCCTGTATCCTTCTAAAACAGAAGCCAGGCATCGAACCCCCTCCCACCCATATACCCACTTTGGGAAACAGAGAGGCACTTAGAACATTGAAGTTCCTGCTCTGTGGGTCTAATTGAGGAGTTAAGGCAGTTAATGCCAGAAATTGCGCTGCGATCATCACTAGCGCCTGCGACATATACATTGCAGAGCCCCTCCCACACACTCAAGGGTTCAACATTAGCCATCACTCTGTCCCTTGAGTCACACGCCCACGCCCACTTACACACACACACACACACACACACATATACACACGCACGCACGCTTGCATTTGCCTCTGTTTGCGCCTGCGTACTTTCCTCCCACAGGTACAGCTAGTCCTCAGCATACGCTAAGGACACGGGACCTCTCTCAACTTCCTGAAGAATTCTCCAGACTCGAGAGAGAGACAGTACCAGTCTGATCGGCAGAATCCAAAAACAAACAGGGAAGGTCTCAGATAAGCCAATGGCCAGGGGTAGGCAAAAGAACACTTCCAACATAAATCAGGACATCATGACTTCACCAGCAAACCCCAAAATCGATGGATACTCCAATTCATCAGAAGCACAGGAAAATGACCTTAAAGCCATGCTTGCTCAATTATTTGAGGCTCATAAGGAGGAAATGAACAAATCTTTCAAAGAGTTGGCCAGTCAATTGGAGATAAAGAAAGAAGAAATAGACAAAACCCTTAAAGAAACACAGGCAAACATAGCCAAACAAATAGAGGCACAAGTAGAGAAAAAATTAGTGGCATACAAAAAGGAAATGAACAAAGAAATAGAGTCCATTGTAGAGAGACAGGAAGCCAAATTCAAACACATGGAAGAAATGGTGCAAGGCATGAAAACAGAATTAGAATCAATAAAGAAAACACAAAATGAGAAAACTCTTGAGCTGGAGAACTTGGAGAAAAGATCAGGAACCACAAAAGTAAGCATCACCAACAGAATACTAGAGATGGAAGAGAGAATCTCTGGAGCTGAAGACACACTTGCAGAAATTGATACTTCTCTCAGAGAAAAAGTAAAATCAGAAAAATTCCAATCACAAAATATCCAAGAAATCAAGGATGCTATGAAAAGACAAAATCTAAGAATAATAGGAATTGATGAAAAAGAAGACTCCAGGCTCCAAGGTCCAGAAAATATTTTCAAGAAAATCATAGAAGAAAATTTTCCCAACTTAAAGAAAGAGATGTCCATAAATATACAAGAGGCCTACAGAACACCAAATAGACTAGACCAGAAAAGAAACACATCACGTCACATCATAGTCAAAACACTAAATCTACAGAACAAAGAAAAGATATTAAAAGCAGCAAGGGAAAAAGGCCAAGTAACATATGAAGGTAGACCTATCAGAATCACACCAGACTTCTCATCAGAAACTATGAAAGCCAGAAGGGCCTGGGCAAGCATCATGGAGACTCTAAGAGATCACAAATGTCAACCCAGACTACTATACCCTGCAAAGCTTTCAATCAACATAGATGGAGAAAACAAAATATTCCATGACAAAACTAAATTTATGCAATATCTACACAACAAACCAACCCTACAGAAGATACTAGAAGGAAAACTCCAATCCAACGAAAACGAATTCACCCAAGAAAACAGGGCATACAGATAATATCCCAACAAAAATGAAAAGAAAACAAGCAATGAAACAAGGTAAGATCATCGACTCCATTACAAAAGGAACTAACATGCATTGGTCAATATTATCTATCAATATTAATGGACTCAACTCACCAATAAAAAGACACAGGCTAACAGAATGGTTACGGAAACAAGACCCAACATTCTGTTGCATCCAAGAAACACACCTATGCAACAAAGATAAACACTACCTCAGAGTAAAGGGCTGGAAAAATGTTTTTCAAGCAAATGGTCCCAGAAAACAAGCTGGAGTAGCCATCCTAATATCTAATAAAATAGACTTTCATCCAAAGTTAATCAAAAAAGATAAGGAGGGCCACTATATTCTCATCAAAGGAAAAATCCAACAAGAGGACATCACAATTTTGAATATCGATGCCCCAAATACAAGAGCACCTACATTCGTAAATGAAACAATATTAAAGCTTAAATCATACATTGATCCTAATACCTTAATAGTGGGAGACTTCAACACCCCACTCTCATCAAGGGACAGATCAACCAGACAGACACCAAATAGGGAAATAAAAGCACTCACAGAATCCCTAAATCAAATGGACCTAATAGACGTCTACAGATCTTTTCACGCAAACTCAAAAGAGTACACCTTCTTTTCAACACCACATGGAACCTTCTCCAAAATAGACCATATAGTTGGTCACAAAGCAAGCCTCAACAGATACAAAAGGATTGAAATAATCCCTTGTATACTATCTGACCACCATGGACTAAAGCTGGACATCAACAACAACAGAAACAACAAAAAGCCGACACGCACATGGAAACTGAACAACTTACTACTCAATGACAGCTGGGTCAAGGAAGAAATAAAGAAAGAAATTAAAGACTTTCTAGAATTCAATGAAAATGAAGGCACAAAATACACAAATTTATGGGACACATTGAAAGCAGTGCTCAGAGGAAAATTTATAGCACTAAGTGCCTACAAGAAGAAATCCGTAACATCACATACAAACAACTTAATGGCCCAACTGAAAAACCTAGAAAAAAAAGAAGCAGATACACCCAAGAGGAGCAGACAGCTGGAAATAATCAAACTAAGGGCAGAAATCAATCAATTAGAAACAAATAAAATTATCCAAAGAATCAATGAAACAAAAAGCTGGTTCTTTGAGAAAATCAACAAGATAGACAAACCCTTAGGGAACTAACTAAAAAGCAGAGAGAAACCATACAAATCAGCAAAATCAGAAAGGAAAATGGGGACATAACTACAGACACTGAGGAAATCCAAACGATTATTAGGTCATACTACAAAAGCCTATATGGCACAAAATTTGAAAATCTAAATGAAATGGATAACTTTCTTGACAGATTCCATCTACCAAAATTAAGTCAAGATCAGGTAGAAAGACTGAATAGCCCTATATCTCCCAAGGAAATTGAAGCAGTCATTAACAGTCTCCCCTCCAAAAAAAGCCCTGGACCAGATGGCTTCAGCGCAGAATTCTACAAGACCTTCAAAGAAGTACTAGCACCAATTCTCCTCAAACTATTCCACAAAATAGAAATAGAAGGAACACTACCAAACTCATTCTATGAAGCCATAGTCACTTTGATACCTAAACCACACAAAGATCCAACAAAAAAAGAGAACTTCAGACCTATCTCTCTTATGAACATTGATGCAAAAATACTCAATAAAATACTTGCAAACCGAATCCAAGAACACATCAAAGATATCATCCACCATGACCAAGTAGGCTTCATCCCAGGAATGGAAGGGTGGTTCAACATACGGAAATCCATCAATGTAATCCACCACATAAACAAAATGAAGGAGAAAAACCACATGATCATCTCCTTAGATGCTGAAAAAGCATTTGACAAAGTCCAACACCCATTTATGTTTAAAGTCTTGGAGAGATCAGGGATACAAGGCACATACCTAAAGATAGTAAAGGCAATATAAAGCAAGCCTATAGCCAACATCAAACTCAATGGAGAGAAACTTAAATCAATCCCACTGAAATCAGGGACAAGACAAGGCTGCCCACTCTCTCCATATCTCTTTAACATTGTACTTGAAGTCCTAGCCAGAGCAATAAGACAACTAAAGGAGATCAAGGGGATACAAATCGGAAAGGAAGAGGTCAAAGTGTCACTATTTGCAGATGATATGATAGTATACATGAGCGACCACAAAGATTCAAACAGAGAACTTCTTCAGCTGATTAACACCTTCAGCAAAGTGGCAGGATACAAAATCAACTCAAAAAAATCAGAAGCCCTCTTGTATACCAAAGACAAAAAGGCTGAGAAAGAAATTAGGGAAACAACACCCTTCACAATAGCCACTAATAACATAAAGTACCTTGGTGTGACTCTAACCAAGCAAGTGAAAGACCTGTTTGAGAAAAACTTCAAGTCTTTGAAGAAAGAAATTGAAGAAGATCTCAGAAGATGGAAAGATCTCCCGTGCTCATGGATTGGTAGGATTAACATTGTGAAAATGGCCATCCTGCCAAAAGCAATCTACAGATTCAATGCAATTCCCATCAAAATACCAACTCAATTCTTTACAGACCTTGAAAAAAAGATTCTCAGCTTCATATGGAGAAACAAAACACCTAGAATCTCCAAAACGATCCTGTACAACAACAGATCATCTGGAGGTATCTCCATTCCCGATATCAAGCTGTACTACAGGGCAACAGTAATAAAAACTGCATGGTATTGGCATAGAAACAGAAAGGAGGATCAATGGAATCGCATAGAAGACCCAGAAATAAACCCACACACCTATGAATACTCAATTTTTGACAAAGAAGCCAAATCCATTCAATGGAAAAAAGACAGCATCTTCAACAAATGGTGCTGGACCAACTGGATGTCTACTTGCAGAAAAATGAAAATAGATCCATATTTATCACCCTGCACAAAACTAAAGTCCAAGTGGATCAAGGACCTCAACATAAAACCAGATACTCTAAATCAGTTGGAAAAAAAAGTGGGAAACAGCCTAGAACTCATTGGCACAGGAGACAACTTCCTGAACAGAACACCAACAGCACAGGCTCTAAGAGCAACAATCAATAAATGGGACCTCATGAAACTGAAAAGCTTCTGTAAAGCAAAAGACACTGTCATCAAAACAAATAGACAGCCTACAGATTGGGAAAGAATCTTCACCAACCCTTTATCTGACAGAGGGCTAATATCCAGTATATATAAAGAACTAAAGAAGCTGAAAAGCAGCAAACCAAGTAATCCACTTAAAAAATGGGGAACAGAGCTAAACAGAGAATTCTCGAAAGAGGAAAATCGAATGGCAGAGAAACACTTAAAGAAATGCTCAACCTCATTAGCCATTAGGGAAATGCAAATCAAAACGACCCTGAGATTTCACCTTACACCCATCAGAATGGCCAAGATGAAAAATTCAAGTGATAGCACATGCTGGAGAGGTTGTGGAGAAAAAGGAACCCTCCTCCATTGCTGGTGGGAATGTAAACTGGTTCAACCACTTTGGAAGTCAATCTGGCGCTTTCTCAGACAACTAGGAGTTACCTCAAGACCTCAAGACCCAGCTATACCACTCCTAGGTATATACCCAAAATTTGCTCAAGTACACAACAAGGACATTTGTTCAACCATGTTCTTAGCAGCTTTATTTGTAATAGCCAGAACTTGGAAACAACCCAGATGTCCATCAACAGAGGAATGGATACAGAAATTGTGGTATTTTTACACAATGGAATACTACTCAGCAATCAAAAAGGAGGAAATCATGAAATTTGCAGGCAAGTGGTGGGATCTAGAAAAGATCATTCTGAGTGAAGTATCCCAGAAGGAGAAAGACAAACTTGGTATATACTCGCTTATATAGACCTACAAGATATGATAAACATAATGAAATCTACACACCTAAAGAAGATAATCAAGAAAGTGGACACAGGCGAAGGTGATTAATCCTCATTTAGAAAGACAAATGGGATGTGCATTGAACTTATGACAGGAGTCTACCACAAAAGGCCTCTCTGAAAGACTCTACCTAGCAGTGTTTCAAAGCAGACACTAAGACTCATAACCAAACCCTCGGCAGAGTGCAGGGAATCATATGAAAGAAGGGAAGTTAGTATGATATGGAAAGGATAGGAGCTGTACAAGGACCAAATATATCCGGGCACAGGGTCTTTTCTGAGACTGACACTCAACCAAGGACCATCTATGGATATAACCTAGAACTTCTGCTCGGATGTGGCCCGTGGTAGCTCAGTAACCAAGTAGTTTTCCAAAGTAAGGGGAACACGGACTATTTCTAACAGGATCTCAAGGGCAGGCTGTTTGATCCCCCCCCCCCAGGGGAGGAGCAGTACTGTTAGGCTACAGAGGAGGACTTTGCAGCCAGCCCTAAAGATACCTGATAAAACAGGGTCAAATGAAAGGGGAGGAGGTCCTCCCCTATCAGTGGACTTGGAAAGGGGCAGGGAGGAGACCAGGGAGGGAGTGTGGGGTTGGGGAGGGAATGAGGGAGCGGGATACAGCTGGGACACAGAGTTAACAAAATGTAACTAAAAAGAAAAATAAAATTAAAAAAAAAAAGAAACACACACACACACACACAAAAAAAAAAGAAGAAAAAGTGGGGAAAAGTCTTGAACTCATTGGTACAGGAGACAACTTCCTGAACAGAACACCAACAGCACAGGCTCTAGGAGCAACAATCAATAAATGGGACCTCATTAAACTGAAAAGCTTTTGTAAAGCAAAGAACACTGTCATCAACACAAAACAACTGCCTACAGATGGGGAAAGAATCTTCACCAACCCTCTATCTGACAGACAGCTAATATCCACTATATATAAAGAATTCAAGAAGTTAGGAGCAGTCCTGTTAGGCCACAGAGGAGAGCTTTGCAGCCAGTCCTGAAGATACCTGATAAAACAGGATCAGATGAATGGGGAGGAGGTCCCCCCTATTAGTGGACTTGGCAAGGGGCACTGTGGAGATGAGGGAGGGAGGGAGGGACTGGGAAGAAATGAGGGATCGGGACAGGGCTGGGATACAGAGTTAATAAAATGTAACTGATAAAAAAAAAAATAAAAAATAAAATGTTAATAAAAAAAGAAGTTAAACAGCAACAAATCAAGTAATCCAATTAAAAATGGGGTACAGAGGTCAACAGAGAATTCTCAATAGAGGAATATCGAATGGCAGAGAAACATTTAAAGAAATGTTCAATGTTCTTAGTCATCAGAGAAATGCAAATCAAAAGGACTGTGAGATTTCTCCTTATACCCATCAGTATGGCTAAGATGAATAACTCAAGTGACAACACATGCTGAAGAGAATGTGGAGAAAGGGGAACCCTCCTCCACTGCTGGTGTGAATGTAAACTGGTAAAACCACTTTGGAGATCAATCTGACGTTTTCTCAGACAATTAGGAATAGTGCTTCCTCAAGATCCAGCTATACCACTCTTAAGCATATATCTAAAAGACACTCAAGTATACAACAAGGACATTAGCTCAGCCATGTTTGTAGTAGATTTATTTGTAATAGCCAGAATCTGAAAACAGCCCAGATGTCCCTCAGTTGAGGAATGGATACAGAAATTGTGGTACATCTACACAATTGAATATTACTCAGTGATAAAAAACAAGGAGATCATGAAATTTGCAGGTAAATGGTGGGAACTAGAAAAGATCATCCTGAGTGAGGTATCCCAGAAGCAGAAAGACATACAGCATATATACTCTCTCATAAGTGGATATCAGACATATAATATAGGATAAACATACTAAAACCTGTATACCTAAGGAAGCTAATCAGGAAGGTGGACTCTGGGTAAGATGTTCAATCCCCATTCAGAAAGGCAAAGAGGATGGACATAGGAGGAGGGAGAAAACAGGGAACAAGACAGGAGCCTACCACAGAGGGCCTCTGAAAGGCTCTACCCTGGAGGGTATCGAGACAGATGCTGAGACTCATAGCCAAACTTTGGGCAGAGTACAGGGAATCTTATGAAAGCTGTGGGAGATAGTAGGACCTGGAGAGGACAGGAGGCCAGCAACAGATCCAAAAAGTGTGGGCACAGGGCTCTTTTCTGAGACTGATACTCCAGCCAAGGACCACTCATGGAGATGGCCTGGAACCCCTGCACAAAGGTAGCCTATTGCAGTTCAGTGTCCAAGTGGCCTCCATAGTAATGGGGACAGGGACTGTCTCTGACAGGAACTGATTGGGCTGCTCTTTGATCACCTCCCTGTGAGGAGAAAGCAGCCTTACCAGACCACAGAAGAAGACTATTCAGTCACTCCTGATGAGACCTGATAGACTAGGATCAGAGGGAGGCAGAGGAGGACCTCCCTTATCAGTGGACTGGGAGAGGGACACAGGTGGGGAAGAGGGAGGGTGAGGTTGGGAAGGGAGGAGAGAGGGAGGTAGAGGGGGGATACAAAGTGAATAAATTGTAATTAATAAAAATAAAAATTATTTAAAAAATAAAATAAAATTCACATGGAGAAACAGGGAAAATATAAAATGTAAACAAACAAATTTTTCTTTTAAAGTTTTTTTTAAGAAACAAAATCAGTTCTTGAGAAGTTTTGGTTCTTTTTTTTCCTCCCCCGTTGCAAATTTATGTTGTGGTATTGGTGGGGTTGTGGAGAGCCTGTGCCATCTGTGGGTGTCACTGTCCACTGTGGGTAGGCAGGGCCTTTGTCTTTCCTTGGAAGTGACCACGTTTAAAATCTGAGACAGGAAGTGGTGGTTGAATAAGTGATGGTGGTCTTAATTAGGCTTTTCCTTTTTGCTGTCTACTCAGCCTCATCAGTCTTTTTTTTTTTTCATGCTGTCAACATCATCATCTTCATCCTCTTCAGCTACCAACAGAGATTCAGTTTCCTCATCTTAATCTCTGTCCTCTTCTTCACTGTCACCTTCTTCCTACTCTTCTTCCTCACCACCTCCTTCCTCTTCTTCATCTACCTCATTGTCAGCCTTCTGCTCCCCATTTTCCTCAGTAGCATTCTCATTGGCAGGTATGTGTTGTCTATTCTCTGCCTCCTCAACTTCCTTCTTTAAGTCCTTGGTGGTGATCTCGGAGCTCCTATCCATTGCCATACCACATGTGTCTTTCTGGGTTTGGGTTATATTAGCCATAAAACACAGGATAACCATGCTATAGTTCACAGACCCAAAGAAGCCACTCAAAAGAAGAAATGAAATAGATATCTGGAGTAGATGAAAGGAGGGAACTAGGTGAGAGAGGTAGTGGGAGGGGGTAATGGAGGTAGGGATCACGTAGGGGGGAAGGCAGGCAGGGGTGAGCAGGACCAGGAGAGTGAATAGAGGGGTTAATCTCTGGGACAGGGAGGTTATTGGGAGTGTATAGGGTGACTCTAGTTGTGACTCCCGGAAGTGGGGATTAAGGAGCCTGAGTTTGCAGCTTTCTGTAGCCTGGTAGGACTTCCAGTGGAGGGAGGAGGACACGAACTCTCCCATAAAAACTGTAGACTCAAAAGTTTTCTTGCCTACAAGAAATGTGGGGATTAAGAAGGGTCAGATGGAAGGGGAGGAGGACCTCCCTTTTCAGTGGACTTAGAGAGGGGCAGGGAGGACATGAGGGAGGTTGGAATTGGGAGGGAATGAGAGAGGGGGCTACAGCTGAGATACAAAGTAAAAAAAACTGTAATTAATATAAAAAATAAAGATTTAATTTAAAAAAGACGAAGCAGAGATTGAGGGAATGGCAAATCAATGACTGGCCCAATTCGAGACCCACTTCATAGGAGAGAGCCAACCCTCGTCACTATTAATAATACTCTGCTATACTTGCAGACAGGAGCCTAGCATAGCTGTCCTCTGAGAGACTCCATCCATCACCTAATGGAAGCAGGTGCAAAGACCCATAGCCAAACAGCAGGCTGAGTTCAGGAGTATTGTGGAAAAGTGGGAGGAATGATAGAGGGAGCTGGAGGAGTCAATGATATCACAAGAACACCTAACAGAGTCAACTAACCTGGGACCATGGGGGCTTACAAAGACTGAACCACCAACCAGAGAGCAAGGATACGCTGGACCTAGAACCCCTGCACATATGTAGCAGATGTATTACTTGGTCAACATGTGGGTACCTTAACAATTAGAGTAGGGGCTGTGTCTGAGTCTGTTGCCTGCCCTTGGATCACTTTCTCCTAGCTGGGCTGCCTTGTCAGGCCTCAGTGGGAGAGACTGTGCCCAGTCCTTCTGAGACTTGATGTTCCAGAGCAGGTTGGTACTGTTGGGGGCTTCCTCTTCTCTGAGAAGGAGAAGGAGGAGAAATGAGGGTATGAGGATGGGACTGAGAGGAGAGGAGAGGAGAGGAGAGAGGGGTCTGGAATACTGGAATCAGGCTGGAAAGTGATTAAATAAATAAACAAACATAAATAAAATAATTTTTAAAAAGACCCAGCTATTTTACTTCTGGGCATAGATATATGGTTTTTCAGAGCAGCAGCCAGTCCAGATGCCCTCTTTTATTCAGAAAAATGTACTTTGTAGTCATCCATCACCTCTGACTAATACATTTATGCCATTCTGTCTTTCTCAGTGATCCCTGTGCTTTTGGAGGAAGAGGTGTGACATAGATATCCTGTACAGGACTGATCATTCCACAGTATCTTATTCTCTGCACCTGATCATCTGTATATCTCTGTTTCCCATTATCTACTGCATGTAAAAGCTTCTCAATGAAGGTTGAGAGATGCGGTGCTGGCCCAAATCCCAATACAGACAGGGAAGGTGGGCACCAAGACCTATCCCTAACAGAGGAGTTCTTAGTAACTGATAGCTCCTGGAAGAGAGAGAGAGTCAGTTTTCTAGTTTTTCCCCTGGTAAATGAGCCGATCTAACAGAAGGCTACATATCCAAGAATATACGGGTATCACAAACTGGACTTTATAGGTGAAAAATAAATAGAACACAAACATGGGTGGGTAGGGAGTGGAAGTTATCTGGGAAGGGGTGAATGTAAATATGATCAAAACACAGTGTATAAAGTTCTCAAAGAACCAATAAAAATAAAAATAGCCTTTCCTCCTTCCCTGTGGAGTCACAGACAGCAAGGTATATGAGTTAAGGATTATCAAAGCAGAAGGTTTCCACCATTAGAAAGGAAAGTTGGAGATGTAGAAGAGTCATCCTTACTTAATTTTGACTGGTGCTGACAACTTAAAACATCCTGCTTCTCCAGATATCTTAAATTTGATGGATTGTTAGGTAATTGTAAAGAAAATGACAAATCAGATAAGGCTACTCAACATTTTATTTTCTCCCTAATAATCCCAAGTTTCCTATCATTCTGTGTCCTAGATCAGCAAAACATCACTCATCACTCTGAGTTAGAGGAAGGTGGCTCTTTTTTAAAAGAAGAAGAGTTTCATAAGATGATACTATGGAAAGAAAATCAGTTATAGAAAACTGATCTTATATTCCCTAAATTGAGGTAAGGCCTGCAGAATAGGAAAGGCTAGAATTTTCCTCCATTGTTGAATTAATGTTTTCATTTTAAATTTTATTTTTTCTTCACAATTTATTCATTAAATATCCCTATAGAAGCCCCCTCCATCAACTTCCCCCAGTCCCACCCTCCCTACCTCTTCTCCCCTTCCCCTTCCCCTAGGGGAAGTTCTCCACTATTGACATCTGCCCATAGCTTAAGTCTCATCAGGACTGCCTGGATCCTCTTCCTCTGTGGCCTGGTAAGGCAGTATCACCAGGGGCAAGTGATCTATGAGTTCATGACAGAGGCAGGCCCTGTTCCCCTCACTGGGAGATCCACATGGAGACTCTGCTGCCAATCGGCCACATCTGAGCAGGGCGTCTAGGTCTTCTCCATGCATGGTCCTCCATTGGTGCATTAATCTCTGCAGGACTCCCTGGACTATAATCCTTTAGTTTTGTTGGTCTCCTGTGGGGCTCCTGTCCCCTCCATATCCCTTTATTCCCACCCCTCTCTTCTTCCATAAGATTCCCTGTGCTTTCTCCAAAGTTTAACCCTGAGTATCAGCATCTGCTTTGATCCCCTGTTGGGCTGATTCTTTCAGAGGACCCTCTATAGTGGGCTCCCATCCTGTTTCTTCTCTTCCACCACTTCTGGTGTCTATCCTGTTTGCCATTGTGACTGATATTTAAGTATCCTCCCTAGGGTCTTCCTTAGTGTTTAGCTTCTTTAGGTCTGTAGATGGCTATATTATACAGCTATATTATTATAGCTGTATATATATTATTATCTATATATTATTATTATATATTTTATATATTATATATTATATATATTATTATATATAATGTATATATTATTATTATCTATATATTATCTATATTATATAGCTAATATCTGCTTATAAGAGAGTGTATACCACACCTGTCTTTCTGCTTCTGCGATACCTCACTCAGGATGATCTTTTCTAGTTCTCACCATTTGCCTGCAAGTTTCATGATTTTCTTGTCTTTAATAGCTGAGTAGTATTCCACTGTGTTAGATGTACCACAATTTCTGTATCCATTCTTCCGTTGATGGACATCTAGGCTGTTTCCAGATTCTGGCTATTATAAATAAGGATGCTATGAACATAGCTGAGCAAATATTCTTGAGAAAACTCAAGGCAGATGGGTTTTGAGCTTCTAGACATGGACAAGAGGGGAATGGAATAAGTATCAGTTATAATGGAATGCCTGCAGTGTTTACAAGCATACAGAACTGATAAAAAGACACATGGACAAACAAGTTGGGGCAGGTTATAGGCTCATGATAGCTCATGATCCAAAGAGGAGAAGGCTATTGAAACATGGATTTAGAGTATTACTGGCTCATTTCCAGCTGAAAGTCTGAAGAGGATCTAGCAGATTAAGAATGCTGCATTTACATAAAATTCCGTTCACTTTGCCCAACAGTTGGCCATCAGGCTCAGCCTCTGCTTTGATAGTCTGCAGGGCAGAGGTTTTCAGAGGCCCTCTGTGGTAGGTTCCTTGTTTGTTTCCTGTTTTCTTCTTCTGGCTTTCAGAAGCCCTCTGTAGAAGGTTCCTAGGTTGTTTCCTGTTTTCTTCTTCTGATGTCCATCCTCTTTGCCTTTCAGGATGTAAGAAGTGGGAAATAGTAAGAGCTGGAGAGGACAGGGTCTCCACAAGGAGAGCAACAGAACAAGATAATTTGAACACAGGGAACTTCCCAGAGACTCATACTCCAACCAAGGACTATTCATGGAGATAACCTAGAACCCTTGCACAGAGGTAGCCCATGGCAGTTCAGTGTCCAAGTGGGTTACATAGTAATGGGAAGAGGGACTGCCTCTGACACAATCTGATTGGCCTGCTCTTTGATCACTTCCCCTTGAGGGGGGAGCAGCTTTACCAGGCCACAGTAGAGGACAATGCAGCCAATTTTGATGAGAACTGATAGACTAAGATCAGAAAGGAGAGGAGAACCTCCCCTATCAGTGGACTTGGGGAGTGGCATGCATGCAGAAAGGGGAGGGAGGGTGGGATTGGGAGGGGAGGAGGGAGGGGCTTATGGGGGGATACAAAATGAATAAAGTGTAATTAATAAAAAATTAAAAAAAAAAGAATGCTGCATTTAGACTAGAATACTTTCTCAGTACAGTAGGGAAAGAAACTACCCACCATAACCCTACATAGAATGAAACCAATAACAGGGAGAAATTAAATCATAGGCATGAAACAACTGCTGTTTGCTCACATGAGAAATTACCCTGTAATCCACACCGTTCTTGATAATTTGGGACTAGCAGCAGGAAGAAATGAAACAAATTATAAGAACTAACTGGAAACTAAAGAATAATCCTGAATTTATACGTACAAAAAGGCACAGGACTACATAAGAAATAATTACCAAGTTATCCTTCATTTTGGGGCTTAGGGTATAAATAATTAACTCAAAGAATATTTTAAAACACCGTACGAAAACATAATACAGATGAGTCTTAATGTAGATACTCTACAGAATTATGTTCCTCTCAGAAGCCATGCCTTGTCAAATAAAAGGCCCAATACCAGGCCTGGAAACTATCTCTTTAAGTTGCTGATCATAAGCATTCAAAATAAGAGCAGGATATTGCCATCATCTTTGATTTAGGCCCCAGTAGTGAATAATAAGACCATATTGATGAAGACACTATATATTTTAGTTTCAAGACCTTGAGAAATCAAATCCTTAGAGACCTAAAATCTTCTTTCCTGTTGGTTAGCTATTAGGAGACTTTAAGATTCTACACAGGCTGCTAGAAGAGAAAAAATAACTCAACAGTCTCAACCAGAGACGACTCATATGTTGAACAATGATGATCGGCCTGACAATGTGTCCAGAAGTGCAATAGCGACATGAATATGTGATGATAACTAACTACTTTCTGACTGGGCTTAAGGGCTACTCCACAAGAGAAAACTCGTAACTGCTACTGTAAATCTGTCTAAGCACTGGAGGCTGGGGAGGCTGTACACCCTGGGAGTGAATCTAGCTAACACTATTATTTTGTTATATGGATATAGTATCCAATTGGTGTCTGAACAATTACCTCTATACCAATAGATTAGCGCATCTCTCAGTCTTTACCAAAGAAGCATCTTCTTGCAGTGAACAGCAGTCAATAAAGATTTACAGTTGGTCAAAGTGAAAAGAACATGTGTGGAGTACTCATCCATAAAGGCATGACTATATCACTTCCTTCCTACCAAAAGTGCTCAGGAAACCACTAATAAGAGGAAGCAGAAAGAATATAATAGCCAGATGTATAGATGAACTTGAGTGAAACTCTGCCTTCTAGGAATGCAAAAGCATTCATTTGCACAAATAAATTCAAACTACTGTGGTTGTCTGCACACAGCCTTCACAAGATCAAAACACTCAACATCTTACAATGAATGGAGGAGGGTTGCACTAACTAGCCTCCAGCTGTAGCAGAGGAATTGACAATCGATAATGGTTCTGAGGAAAAGAAGAGTCAATTTTCCTTAGGGGTGTGACCCCTGGAAGGTTTACCATGCTCTGGTGAATGGCTACATATTCATGAATATATAAGCAGCACTCTCTGGACTCAGTAGATTATAAAAGGACATTAATTTGGGAGATGACATGGGTAGAAATTCTGGAGGATTTGAATGAGAATGTTTGTGCTGAACATGAAAAAAATGCATTGTATTGATGTGTGAACCTCTCAAAGAATAATAGATAGATAGATAGATAGATAGATAGATAGATAGATAGATAGATA
>NW_026596079.1:20233332-20277542 GCF_907164565.1 Psammomys obesus | reverse complement strand
ATAGATAGATAGATAGATAGATAGATAGATAGATAGATAGATAGATAGATAGACTACTTGTTAATCTGTTAAGGAGAAATTGGCAACCAATAGCTAAGTTCTCTTCCATACACAAAAATTTTTGTGAATTACTTTAATAATGAAACAGCATCAACTGTCTATGAACTCATTTTGCTATTTTTTCTTGCTCTTGGGAGGCACTGGGAGAAAGTATAATATGTCAAATGTGCTATATATAATACAGGGACAGTTCTTACATATCTGAATCTGAACATCTCAAGAAAGTCAATTCTAAATGTTCTATCAGACAAAAATCTTTCTCAGCGGTTCTTTGGATTCCAACCAAGACCCTCAAATGTGATAAATCCAGACATACAGCCTCTGTCAGCAGTAGCTAAGAAGAGATTGTTTTGGTGGAAATAATCTCTATAACAACCTTGTGCTTAGACAACCTTAAACACACACACACACACACACACACACACACACACACACTAAATCAATGGTACTAGTTTACTTGACAGTTGATGTAATGACTTTCCATGCTAATTTTGTATTTCTTTTTATTTATTTATAGTTCCTGTGTGTGAAAATTATGGCATAAACACTGAACAACCAGTCTCATATACGCTGCTATTCCTCTGCATTGTTAAGCTACAGCTGTGTTCTTCATGGGGTAATTAAAAGGTGTTTGTGAAAAATCACCAGCCTACACATACATATGTGGTAAATGATTAGTGACTCAAGACTCCTAGGATCCAAGGGAAAGTAGGAGACATCTAGATCTTTCTAAGCTCTACACCAGCCTCCAACTCTGAACCTAAAGGGCTGAATGCTCAGGAACTTATTGTTCTTTTGCTAATATGATAAATCCCACAATTTGTGGGGGGAAAACAAAGAGGTTGCAGGTCTTAGTAAGTCAGTCTTGGACTTGGAAACAATAGCAATATATTCCTGTTTGTATCAAATTGCACTGGAAGCAGCTTCATCTGTGGAGATGCACTTTACTCCAGAAACAGGCAATTAGCCAGAGAGCTTCCAAGCTCAGCTTCTGAAGCCAGAGGACTTGGTTTCAATGCTGGATACTGCACTTATTAGCCATTTAAATAGAAAAATAAAAGTAGATTAATGTCTAAGTCCAAGTTCTTTCTTTGTGTAATGAAAAAATAGTACTGTCTTTCCTGTAGAGCTTTTCTGAAGGTTCAATGATTTACTCATAAAACATTCTTCCAAAAAGTGGTCCATAGAGTCTATTTCTGAGTGTTGTTTCACCATACAAATGGGGCCATGCACTCAACGGATGAGACAAGTATTTATGTTTCTAATCTCTGTGTATGAAGATGGGGCAGATATTAAACATGGGTGGAGATGCAGCATTACCGAGAAAAATCCACGGAATCTTGATTAATTCAGCTCCTTAAGTTTAGATATCACTCCTTGTTCTCACAGGAATTATCTCCTTTTGCTGTATTTTTTACTCTAATATAAAGAAAAACTTTAAAGATGAAAAGAAAAATAAGAGGAGATGACAGACCTCTTCTGGCACCTTTATCGAACACACACACACACACACACACACACACACACACACACACACAAATAATGTTGGAAAATTGACCCACATTTAAATACAGAGGTCTCCTGGATGTCTTTGAATTCCAGATGTGTTTTGCCTTTCGTGATTATTCCTATTACTGGCCTGAGCATCTCAGCTAGGGAGTTCTTATTTGCTGACCCCAGTGTGTCTTCATTTGGGTGAATCCTGGGAACCCAGACAGAGAACACAGCATCTGGAAATCATGGAAAAAAACTTCCAGTTAGCTTCCTCAGGGCTATCATGGGATGAGAAACATCTGTTACCATCTTTTCACTGACAGTATATCTGGTCGTTTCATTTTTTTTGCTTTCCATATTCTTAGCTCAGCAGAATCCTTTCATGAATACAACGTCACAAGCAAGGTATGATGAACACGTGACCTTAAGGTGTTAGCAATCATGAAAGGGCTATGCGGCATTCCAGCTCTGCTCTTTCCCATTACTGAAAAACACTGTGGAGACACATAAACATAAAATGGCAATTTTTTGCTCTGTGCAAAACAGTAGTAAAGAAACAAGCAGTCTGTGTTAGTTGTTTGAGCAAAACTGAAGGAGATAAGGCATGCATTGCAACAGGTGCATGGGTGTGAGAGGCACTGAAGTATTGATGTAATGGTCTCAAGTCCCATAAAATAGTAGCATTTGGCAGGGCTCTGTATAAAACAGGCTAGGCTTGCCAGAAAAGTAAAGTAAGCTAAGACTGTTAAGTTAGAAAACCATATCCTATCAGAATTTCCCTACATTCCATCCAAAAACTTCTATGAAGCCTTGGTAACAGGCTGAGTCATCATTTATAAATTCCCGTCCAAAACAAAGTGAGAAACTCTAACTTTCCCACCACTGCTCTGTACAAAGCAAATAGCGAAGATATAAGTGCCAGAGTTAAATACATCACTTTTATTTAGTACCGTTTCTTTTCCTGAACCTGTAGCCCATTAGGCTAGTAGAATGATAATATGGGAAATATCTATTAATGGGCTATTAAAAATGATTTACAGGTTACAAAATAGTCTTCCTTATGAATGAAGTGGCTTTGGTTAGACTGCAAATGTATGCATGATAGGCTTCCCTGATATTCAAAGCATATTGACATTCATGTTAATTCCAAACTCAAATATATCACCTCACCATAGAAGTACTTACATCAGTGAAAATCAGCTCACGGTTCTAACTTAGATGAATGGCTTTAATAAAGGATTAAATGACATGAGATTCACAGTCATCAAATCTTGATTTTATTTATTCTTTATGGGTGTGGAGAAAAGACAGGCTGGGAAACCAGCCCTTGGATGAAGCACTGGGAAGATATTTTTCTTTTAACTGTTAGGGTCTGTTTATTCTCTGAATCTGCACTGACCCTTTTGGACAGCAATTTTGCTCATAAAATGACAAGTGTTCTCTGTTTATAACTGAGGGATTCCTGCGGCTACAGAGCCTTCTTCTTCTAGAGATGTTGCCAACCCCTACTTCAGTTTTTCTAACCCATACAACTTCATACTGAATTCACGTAGATTTCAGCAAAATCAGCAGGGCTATTCTCCAACATAGGAAGCTAAGTGCTTGTTTGGTGGCCCAAAATAATGTGTTAATCGAATGTGGGAAATACAATATACGCTAGTACCAATTTAGAAGTAATCTATAGTAATTTTTAAATTAAATTTTTTTTCATTCACATTCTTTTTTAATTATTTTTATTTTTATTAATTACACTTTATTCACTTTGTATCCCCCCTCTTCCTCCCTCCCTCTTCCCCTCCCAATCCCACTCTCCCTCTTCCCCACCTGTGTTTCTCTCCCAGTCCACTAATGGGGGAGGTCTTCCTCTCCTTCCCTCTGATCCTAGTCTATCAGGTCTCATCAGAAGTGGCTGCATGGTCTTCTTCTGTGGCCTGGGAAGGCTGCTCTCCCCTCAGGGGGAGGTGATCAAAGAGCAGACAAATCAGTTCTTGTCAGAGACAGTCCCTGTCCCCTTTTCTATGGAGGCCTCTTGGATAATGGACTGCCATAGGCTACCTCCATGCAGGGGTTCCAGGTCATCTCTATGAGTGGTCCTTGGCTAAAGTATCAGTATCAGAAAAGACCCATGTGCCCAGAATTTTAGGATCTCTTGCTGTCCTTATGGGACTCCTGTCCTCTCCCACTTCTTTCATGAGATTCCCTGCACTCTGCCCAAAGTTTGGCTATGAGTCTCAACATCTGCCTCCATACCCTGCAGGGTAGAGCCTCAGAGGCCCTCAGTGGTAGGCTCCTGTCCTGTTCCCTGTTTTCTCCCTCCTCCTATGTCCATCCTCTTTGTCTTTCTGAATGGGGATTGAGCATTTTAGTCAGAGTCCTCCTTCCTGATTAGCTTTCTTAGGTGTACAGATTTTAGTATGTTTATCCTATATTATATGTCTAGTATCCACCTATGAGTGATTATATACCCTGTGTGTCTTTCTGCTTCTGGGATACCTCACTCAGGATGATCTTTTCCACTTCCCAATATTTACCTGCAAATTTCATGATTTCCTTGTTGTTTTATTGCCGAGTAATATTCCATTGTGTACATGTACCACAATTTCTGTATCCATTCCTCAACTGAGGGGCATCTGGGCTGTTTCCAGGTTTTTGCTATTACAAATAAAGCTGCTACAAACACGGTTGAGCAGATGTCCTTGTTGTATACTTAAGCATCTTTTGGATATATGCCTAGCAGTGGTATAGCTGGATCTTGAGAAAGTGCTATTCCTGATTGTCTGAGAAAGTGCCAGATTGATTTCCAAAGTGGTTGTACAAGTTTACATTCCCACCAGGAGTGAGGAGGGCTCCCCTAGGGGGGAAGAGTCTTGAACTCATTGGCACAGGAGACAACTTCCTGAACAGAACACCAAAAGTGCAGGCTCTAAGAGCAACAATCAATAAATGGGACCTCATGAAACTGAAAATTTTCTGTAAAGCAAAGGACACTGTCATCAAAACAAAATAACTGCCTACAGATTAGGAAAGAATCTTCACCAACCCTACATCTGACAGAGGGCTAAAATGCAGTGTATATAAAGAATACAAGAAGTTAAACAGAGACAAATCAAGTAATCCAATTAAAAAGTGGGGTACAGAGCTAAACAGAGAATTCTCAATAGAGGAATATCGAATGGCAGAGAAACACTTAAAGAAATGTTCAATGCCCTTAGTCATTAAGGAAATGCACATCAAAACGACCCTGAGATTTCAATTACATCCATCAGAATGGCCAAGATGAATAACTCAAGTGACAAAACATGCTGGAAATTTTTATATTTTTACATTAATTACATTTTAATCACTTTGCATCCCAGCTGCAGCCCCCTTCCTCAATCCCTCCTAATCCCACCCTCTCTCTCTCATCTCCTTCCATGCCCCTATCCAAGTCCACCTATAGGGGAGGTCCACCTCCCCTTCCATCTGAACCTAGCTTATCAGGTCTCATCAGGACTGGCTGCAATGTCCTTCTCTGTGGCCTGGCAAGGCTGCTCCTCTCTCAGGGAGGGGGGGGGGGGAGAGTCAAAGAGCAAGCCAATCAGTTTATGTCAGAGATAGTTTCTCTTCTCCTTACTAGGGAACCCACTTGGGCACTGAACTGCTATGGTCTACAACTGAGCAGGGGTTCTAAGTTATATCCATGAATATAACTTGGTTGGAGTATCAGTCTCAGAAAATACCCCTGAGCCCAGATATTTTGGTTCTATTGCTCTCCTTGTGGAGCTCCTGTCCTCTCCAAGTCTTACTAACTACCTCTTCTTTCATAAGATTCCCTGCTCTCTGCCCAAAGTTAGGTTATGAGTCTCAGCATCTACTTTGATATACTGCTAGTAAGTCTTTCAGAGTCCCTCTGTGGTAGGCTCCTATCCTGTTCCCTGTTTTCTCCCTCTTCCAATGCCCTTCCCTTTTGTCTTTCTAAGTAAGGGTTAATCCTCTTACCCCTTGTTTAGTTTCTTTAGGTGTACAGATTTTAGTATGTTTATCCTATCTTATAGGTTTAATCCACTAATGAGTATATACCATGTGTGTCTTTCTGTTTCTGGGATACCTCACACAGGATGACCTTTTCTAGATCCTACCATTTGCCTGCAAATTTTATATCCTATTTTTGCTTTGGTTTAAAAAATTTCAGTCTTAAAATGGCATATTTCCAATGCTTTCAGTTTACAATACAAGATTACAAAAATTAAACGTCTGTTTCTTCTTTTGTCCTATTTTTAATTGAAAGTAGATTTTTATGCAATATGTTTCCCTTCCCCATTTTCTCTAATATCTTCCTCACCCTCCCACAAATCCATACCATTTCTTAATGTCACTCATCAGAAAATATTTTGTGTCTTTATGAATTTCTCTATGAGCAAAATTATGTGTCTTGGCATTTATGTGGGTTTCTTCTGTTTTTCTTTGGCTCTGATTTTTGTTGTTATTTGATCACTTTTGTTTGTTTGTCTCACTCTTCTTAAACTCACTCATTCTCTTTAATTTTTATTAATTCCTTGAGAATTTTGTATGATGTGTTTTGATTATATTCATGCTGAGTCCTTCAACTGTTTCCAGATATACACGCCCTTGTCCATCCACCCAACTTCGTGACTTATTTTCCTCAACAAAGATCAGTTTGTGTTGCTCAAATAGTCTTTGCTCTGTGGTGTGTGGCCTTCAAAAGAAGCATGGTTAACTTACCAGGGGCTACACTTTTAAAGAAAAATGACTCTCCTTCTTCCAGCACCTAACAATTGCTAGGAGCTCCTTGGCTAAGAGTGGGATGACAAATACCCCTCACCGTGGTAGGGTTGAATGTTGCTTAGGCTTGCACAGGCTTTATGCATGCTGTCACAACTGCTGCGCATTCACATATATACGTCCACTGATCTGACCAGAACACACACAACACACACACACACACACACACACACACACACACACGCATGCTTGTCCCTTAAATCCATTTTATAGGGAAGAATGCAGAGTACTAAAGATGAGAGAGGTCTTTCCTGTGAGGTTCTAACTATTGGTCCATGTACTGACTCACACTGTTGGTAGATAAAAATCCTTTCAGGTCCCCCAAGGAACATCTTCACAAGCACTTTCACTCACCCTCACCCACTGTGATGTCACTCATCATGATGTGATGCAGCCACAAAGGCTGGTGATGTGCTTTTTGTACAAAACTTATGAAACAATGAGTGAAATGCACTTCTCTTTGTAGGTTTTCTGTCTGTGGCTAGTTAGTTAAAACAGCAGAAAATGGATTAATATACACCCCAACAGAAAGCCTGCCAGAAAGTGGTTTAACTATGATGTCACAGAGCCTATATTTTCATGAAGAGAACAACAAAATAACTTCATTTTTATAGAATTTGTTATTGACAGTATTGTTGGCTAGCAATTGTAACCCTAAATATTATTATGATACAAAGGATGAAGACTGGAAAAGTTGGGGAAATATGACTTTAGGAAAGTAATCAACTATATCTGCCAAAATATTCTCACAAGCAATATTATTCCCTGTTGGAGACCACAGAAGATTAAACACCTAATATCAGTGTCCTTATTTATTAAGCAGCAGCCACTAGCACATCATATGGTTTAGCATATAGAAAGGAAGGTGCGACCCAAGTGTAAATTCTTGCACATCGTTTTTATATAACATTATTTAAATTCTTTAACATCCCCAAAATAATTTTCAAGAGGACAAAACTGAGCAAATCTGGATTAAATTCAGTTAAGGATGTAGAACTTTTAACAAAAATTATTAGTTGTTTCTTTATTGCCCTCTTTGGTTTGTACTCTCTCACCAGGTTCAATCTGTTACTTAATCAGAGAAGGCCACTGCACCCTCACAGAATGGGTTAGGGCCATTCTACACAGAGATAAAAGTAGGCATCTCAAAATAACTCTACCTGCAATGCTTGTGTTATTCATCTTATTTTTCATCTGGACAGGCAAACAACATAATTTTAGAAGGCATCCACTAGGAGCCAGACATTAAGGATATAGATAAGCACAGCTTCATTCCCTGTCTGAGTTCAATGTCTGGAAGTGAAGGAGCCATTTAAACAAGCAACAGTGATCATTGGTAGCCATGTTTCTCAGGAAGAAGACTCAGGGAGTTCATTGTTAGGTGGCAGAGCCACCAGGTAAGTAGAAACATCATATAACTATTCTTTTTCTGTTGCGCCCATGGTCAATGTACAAATCTCTTAAACACTGAATTCTGAAGAGACTAGAAATGAACAAATGGGACTGTGTCTTCTCCTTGATCCATATCATATTAAGAAATTTGTAAGGTCGAATAATATTTCTCAGGAGCAAAGAGCCAGTTCCTGGAGGAGAGTTAAGACAATAGGCCAGGGGAACTAATTTCTAATACAGAGTCATCACCATTGGATAGATATAAGTGTTTCTAGGTAAAACATATTACTCTCACCTTAGGAGCTGGTTGTACTTACACACATTTTTATATACAACTCTAGGGAGGGAAGAGGCAGAGGCAGAGGCAAGCTGGTTTCTATGAGTCGGAGGCTATCTTGGTCTTCATAGTGAGTTCCAGACCAACCAGGGATACATAATATATGATACATGCTTTTTAAGGATCAAGTTTCTGTTTGCTGATATACAATTCATTGACATATCAACTGAGATCCCTTTGGGCTAATTTATGTAAATAATTAATAAAAAGTCTAGTCTTCGACTGGGTATTCTCTTGTTAACTGTGATAATTTCCCAGTAAACTTACTTTGCACAAATTTTTTATGTCATTGCATGTAGTAATGAATGTTTAAGATGGAGGGTTTACAGGCATTGGAGAAAATGTATAGCCTTCTCGTAATTCATCCTTATGAAATACAAAGACTGGCAGAAGTCAGTTTGACTTCTCCAGCCCTCTAAAATTAGTTAACTAGCCTTTTATTTACTAAATTAGTTAACTAGCCCTTTATTTACTAAAGATGATGAAGCCAGAAATGCTTTAGAATGGTTATTGAGAGTCAGGTAAAAGTTAGTTGACACTATCCAGGTCTTACTGATTTTTGATCATCCTAAAAGGAATTTACCAGTTTAAAAATGGCAGATTTCTGTTGGAACCCAGGTTGACCTGGAGCTTCAGTGATAGGAGATTTCTTTCAACAAGGGGAAGCAATCTTTTGGTGGGCTTCCCTGTAATATAGCAGTGACTCCACTGGGGAGTTAAGATTCACTGCTGTTAGGATGATCAATCTCATTTCACCTCTAGAAGTGTTTAACATCTCATAAAATGGTAGCCATCAATTTTTAAAGGAAAGATCAGAAACTGGGATGCCTAACTGAAACTGAGAGGTACATGCTATGAGTTAAGCTTTTCCTTCATTTATTTGACTTTAAATTTAAATAAAAATCCAGTACAATAAATGCACTTGTAAAATACTGAACACTAAGTAGGATAGCATTTAAGTACACATGAAACTGGGTTTGGGGCTACTGGATCATAAGTTTTCTAGAAGACTTATTTTGAAAGAGCTTGGGTTAAATTTGTCATCATGCGTGCCAGTGATGTCTCCCTTACTCATTCCTAGGATGTTTATCTGACTGCTCTTGTCTGCCTGAAACTCCCAGGGATGGAATTATACTATTGGATTTCCTGATGGGTGTATCACATACTTTTATAGCTTGTTAAATTTTACATTGACATTTGTGGAAATGTCATGCCAAATAAAGAGACTATTTAAAAATCACAGACATGAACAAGGTAAAAAGCTTTTTTCTCAAGTAAAAGATAACTACATCCTAATTGTCAATGTTGAGAAGTATAAGATAATTTCAGTTATAGATGATTATTCATAACCCTCATTTTATCTTAATATAAATAGCCATTGAATATAAGCCAGATTTTCTCAATTGCGTGGTTTTCTTTATATATTTATCTGATTTCGAAACAAAGGGTGAGAGTATTAGGCAAAATTACTGTTAACCTAGGTAAAATGGAAATCTTTAGCAGTCAGTGCAATGGATAGATCCTCACCTCATCACACACTATAGGAAAGAAAGGGAGCATGCGTGGTAGATCTGGGCCTGGTTCTTTCTTATCTCATGTGGTTTGCTATATGTCTAAGACTGAGATACACACTGAAGTCAGACAGAAGTCAGAATCCCAAGAAAATAGACAGCATTCCCAGAATATTCTGATACATAGGCAAAAACACCCATATGTGTATCTATGTAGCTCTGTATCCACATAAGACCCAATGATGGTGTCCAGACAAAAGCAATGTTCTGCCTCCTAGACTGGCTCCTCTCCTCTTTCCACTCTACACACAGATAGTAAAATTGATCTATATGAAGAATTAAGAAAGAAAATATGTCCTGAATTCTTGAATGTTCTAACCACATTTTACCAGCCTCCAGAAAACCAGGAGACCACAATGACTGAACAAGAACACTGTGGGATACTTTCTCATTTGCTTTAATTTGAAATAAAATCTAACTCAGAACATCACATCGTGTACATTCTTTTTGTAATTATTAAAATTGCTGTGGTTCAAAAAAATGTCAGTTACATCTTTCCTGTACCCATCTCCCGTCTTTGAGAGTCATTTAAAAAAAAATAAACACTAAGGATCTTTCCTTACAGTTTAAGGCTTCTGATCATTCAATCGATAAATCATTTGATCTCCATTCTACTATAGACCCAGAATACTCTATTTCAGTTGTTCTCAACCAGTGGGTCGTGACCCCTTTGGGAAAGCCCTATCTTAAAAAAATGTTTATATTACAATTCATAACAGGAGAAAAATTACAGTTATGTTGGGAGTCACCACAACATGAGGAACTGTATTAAAGGGGGTCACAGCATTAGGATGGTTGAGACCTTCTACTCAACAAATATGTTGCTGTCCAGTTACTGGAGTAAGAGAGTAGACAGAGAAAACATATTGCTAGCATATGCTTCTATCAAAGCTACCCAAAGACCAATTGCAGACTCTGGTTATGCTGCTTAACTTTTCCTTTACTGTTTGTTTGGTTTGCTTTGTTTTTGTTTTTGTTTGTTGTTGTTGTTGTTGTTGTTTTTGATACAGAGTTTCTCTGTGTATCCTTTACTGTCTGGAACTCACTCTGTAGACCAGGCTGGTCTCGAATTCACAAAGAACTGCCTGCCTCTGCCTCTCAAATTCTGGGATTAGAGGCATGCACCACCACAGTCCAGCAGGTTAGCTATTTTTAACTTGACACAAATATGAGTTAACTAAGATGAACTGACTCTATTGGCTTGGCTTATGATGATGTCTGTGGAGAAATTAAATGTTAATAATTGATATTGGAGAATCCAGCCTACTGTGAGGGGTGCTACCCTTAGACAGGCAGCCCTGGGTTATATAGAAATCAGGCTGATCCAGTCATGGAGAACACACCAGTAAGCACCTTTCTGCTACGATCTCTCTCTCTCTCTCTCTCTCTCTCTCTCTCTCTCTCCCTCTCTCTCTCTGGTTCCTGCCTAGAGTTTCCTCCCTGGCTTTTTCCTCCAATAAATTGTTAGCTGGAAATGCAAGGTGAAGTAAACTGTTTCTTCTTCCAAGTTAGTTTTTGCCAGTGTTTATCACAGTAACAGCAAGCCAGCTAGAACACTTCTAGAAACTAGAACTAACTTTGGAGTTCCCATTCTCTGTTTCTTAGGAGGCCCAGTTATATTTCTTGAACTTGTGTTCTTTTAAGCATCCCTGATTACTCCTGTTTAAAACGTAAACAAAAAGATCAATAATAAGAAACTTCTTTGGTTCAGACACTTCTGTGCCAAAACATGATTCTTAAGATTGTGTCATGCACCAGAGTATCTAGACTTTTTTCTTTTTAATTCATTTATTTTTATTAATTACAGTTTATTCACTTAGTATCCCAGCTATAGTCCCTTCACTCATCTCCTCCCAATCCCACCCTCCCTACCTTACCTCCTCCCATATCCCTCCCCAAGTCCACTGATAGGGAGGTCCTCCTCCCCTTCCCTCTGATTCTAGCCTATCAGGTCTCATCAGGACTGGTTGCATTGTATTAAAAAGAAAGCCTTTTCCAAAATTTAAATCCAACCTGTAAATGTTATCATCCAGAGAGGATGCCTCTGTCACTTTAGGCTGAGCTTGACTAAGAGATATTTAGAGAGAAGGAAGTTTCCTTGTGGTGATGCTGGCTCCATAATGATGAATCTGAGGACCTGAAAATCTAAATTTCATACAAAATTTCCTTATGTCAAAATGCTTGTGCAATGACTGCATTTGCTCACATAGATTGCAGTTTTACTCACAAGAATCAAATATAAAGTCAACCTAAGTGTTCATGAATAGAACAACAATGACTCTGTAGTTTAAGTACAAAATGGGATACTATTTAGCCTTAGCATAGGAGAAAATCTTGTCATTTATAACAAAATGAGTGAGCTAGAAAGACATCCAGTGAAGTATACTCTCAGATACCGAGAGGTATCATGTGACAGGGGTATTTGGGGAATGAACTTCTTGCTAAATGCTCAACTCTCCAATGGCTTCCCAGTGCAGGGTCCAATACACCGACTACACCCTCCAGACTTACATCACAACACTCTCTCTCGGTCTTACTTCAGTACAGGTGGATCTCGTATTTCACATCACATCATTCAGAAGGTTCTTCTCTCATTTGTTGTCTGCTGTTCTCTGCTTAGAAAATTCTTCACTCATCTGGGGAAGCAGGTAGGATAATGGCTGAGATTCACTTCTGCTTCTGCTCCTCAAAATGCTAGCTAGCATCCTGTCTTATCCCAAGCTCTGTGGCAGAGCCCCTACTGCGGTCTCCCCTTGCTCTCTGACCTCATATTTAATGGCACATGGAAAGGTCTCCAACCTTTCTTCCCTGACTTATTTCAATATTCCATCCTCTATCACCAGCAGGCATTCCTTGGGAACAGACCTGCCTCACAGACCAGGAGAACGGGTAGGCTAACTGCAGGTCTTCATTTTTCCTTTCTTGCCGTTAAATACAATATCCCTTTTACAACCACCAGCCTTGGAGCAGACCTCTGTTTCAGCCTTCCTTTTCTCCTGCCCCATCTCCAGCTATGCACACAGATATCTCCCCCACTACTTATCTTCCCCTCACTCTTCCCATTATCCCAGTCCACAGCTCTATCAGGAATTGAATGGGAAGCCAAAGGCCACTCCAGCCACTGAAGCAAGTAGCCTAATTTTCACTACTCCTTTCTCTCCCCCAAATTCCTGTCCCCAGTCTCATTCTAAGATCTCCAGCAGAACCCTGCCTCAGCCTCCCTCTCTTCTCTGCACCTATCTTCAGCAGATCACTCAAATCTTCTCTTCCAACCTCCCTTCCCACTCATTCTGTTAGGCCAGCACCCTAATTAAGCGGGCATTCTATGGCAACCCACTAGTCAAACCAACCAGCGAGGCAAGTAGACTATCTAAACAGGTAGATAGTTTTCAGTTCTGCATTCTCCCTCCTCTTCTCCACACTCTCATCCAGAGTTCTCTAGCAGACTACCTGTTATGAACTTTACTCACTCTCTGCCCAATTCCCAACAGCTTAAGCAGATCCTGGTGAAACACCCTGAAATCGTCCTCCTTTAGACTTTTTAAATTCCGCCCTCTAGTCTATTCCCATCTCCATGTGTCAGCTCCCAATACTAAGGAAAATGTTTTATCCATAACCCCACTGGCCACACCTATCTGGATGTCAGAAGAGCTTCCCACCAGGCAATTCACATACCACACACTCTGTAAAGAGCCAAAAAGGAAAACAGAAACAAAGGAACAACACATCCATCCAACAAATACAAGACCAGATATCAGCACGTAGAAATACAATTTTTTCAAATCTAGATTCTTAGACACCAGCATAAAAAAATATATATAAATGAGTAAAAGCAAGGACAAAATGTTTCCATCAGAATCCAACAACCCTACCAAAGTAACCATTGAGAATTGCACTGTAGCTGAAGCATAAGATAAAAACCTTAAATAGTCATTACTGATACCATGGTGATCCTTAATGGAAGAAATGAATAGATCCTTCAAAAAATCTATGAAAACAAAAATAAGGAAATAAATGAATAAAAATGTTCAAGAACTTAAAATGAAAATAGAATTAAAGTATTCCAAAAAAAATGAGAGAAATCTGAAAATTAAAAATTTAGGAACAGGAACTTCAGAGGCAAGCCTCACCAACAGAATAAAAGAGATAAAAGAGAGAATTTCGGGCACTGAGGATAGAAGAAATTGATACATCAGTCAAAAAATGTTAAACTTTTTAAAAATCCTGGGAAAACATCTGGGACACTATGAAAAGACCAAATAAAAACAATAGGACTAGAGGAAGGAGAAATATAAGTTAAGGTATCAGAAAATATTTTCAACAAAATCTTAGTGAAAATAATCATAACCTAAAAATAAAAGATGTGTTTTGTGTTTTCCAGGTAAAGTAAAACATATAGAATATCAAACAGACTAGACAAAAATAGAACACCCCCTTGGCATATAATAAATCAATAAATATACAGAAAAGGGGAAGAATATTAAAAGCTACAAGGGGAAAAGAGCGAAGAACAAATAAAGGGAAATGTATTACTCTAACACCTGACTTCTCAGTGGAGAATCTAAAGGCCAAAAAGGCCTAGACAGATGTTCTACAGACACTCAGCGATCACAGATGCTGCCAAGCATGGGGGTACACACATGTAATCCCAGAATTCAGGGAGAGAGAGACAAGTGGATCGCTGTGAGTTGGAGGTCAGTCTGGTCTACAAAACAATATCAGGACAGCCAAGGCTACACAGAGAATCCCTGTCTTGAAAAACAATAAAAAGCAATAAAAAAATAAACCCCCCCAAAAAAACCAAAGAGACAAAGAGAGAGAGTTCAGAGATGCCAGCCCAGACTACTACACAGCAAAACTTTCAATCACAATAGGTGAAGAAAATAAGACATTCTATGATAAGACCAAATTTAAGCAGTATCTATCTAATCTATCTACAAATGCAGCCCTAGAGAAGATGCTAGAAGGAAAACAACAACAAAATGAGGCTGACCTCACTCACGAAAACACAATGAATAAATAATTCCAGATCAGCAAATCAAAAGAGAAGACACATACGTACCACCACCACCACCACAACAACAACAAAATAACAGATATAAACAAGCATATTGATATCTCCCAACATTAATGTTCTCAAACACCAATAAAAGACAGAATAACAGAATAAACAATAAAATAAATAGGATACATCCTTTGACTATGTCTAAGAAATACATCTTTTTTATCCTTTTTTTAAAATTTTTTATTAATTACACTTTATTCATTTTGTATCCTCCCATAAGCCCCTCCCTCCTCCCCTCCCAATCCCACTCTCCCTCCCCTTTCTGCATGCATGTCACTCCCCAAGTCCACTGATAGGGGAGGTTCTCCTCTTCTTTCTGATCTTAGTCTATCAGTTCTCATCAAAAGTGGCTGCATTGTCCTCTACTGTGGCCTGGTAAGGCTGCTCCCCCCTCAGGGGGAAGTGATCAACGAGCAGGCCAATCGGATTATGTCAGAGGCAGTCCCTCTTCCCATTACTATGTAACCCACTTGGACACTGAACTGCCATGGGCTACCTCTGTGCAGGGGTTCCAGGTCATCTCCACGAATAGTCCTTGGTTGGAGTATGATTTTCTGGGAAGTTCCCTGTGTTCAAATTATCTTGTTCTGTTGCTCTCCTTGTGGAGTTGCTGTCCCCTCCAGCTCTTACTATTTCCCACTTCTTACATAAAATTCCATTCACTCTGCCCATCAGTTGTCCATCAGGCTCAGCATCTGCTTTGACAGTCTATACTGCAGAAGCTTTCAGAGGCCCTCTGTGGCAGGTTTCAAGGTTGTTTCCTGTTTTCTTCTGGCTTTCAGAGGCCCTCTGTAGCAGGTTCCGAGGTTGTTTCCTATTTTCTTTTTCTTCTGATGTCCATCCTCTTTGCCTTTCAGGATAGGGATTGAACATTTTAGTTAGGGTCCTCTCTTTTGCTTAGTTTGTTTAGATGTACAGATTTTAGTGGGTTAATTTATATTGTATGTTTCTATGAGTGAGTATATACCATGCATGTCTTTTTGCTTCTGGGAAAACTCACTCAGGATGATCCTTTCCAGGTCCCAAAATTTACCTGCAAATTTCATGATTTCCTTATTTTTCATTGCAGAGTAATATTCCATTGTATAGATGTACCACAGTTTCTGCATCCATTCTTCAGTTGAGGGGCATCTGGGTTGTTTCCAGCTTCTGGCTATTACAAATAAAGCTGCTATAAACATGGTTGAGCAAATGTCCTTTTTGTGTACTTGCGCCTCTTTTGGGTATATGCCTAGGAGTGGTATGGCTGGATCTTGAGGAAGCGAAATTCCTAGTTGTCTCAGAAAGTGCCAGATTGATTTCCAGAGTGGTTGTACCAGTTAACATTCCCACCAGCAGTGGAGAAGGGTTCCCCTTTCTCCACCACCTCTCCAGCATGTGTTGTCCCTTGAGTTTTTCGTCTTCACCATTCTGATGGGTGTAAAGTGAAATCTCAAGGTTGTTTTGGTGTAACCCTAACCAAGCAAGTCAAAGACTTGTATGAAAAAAATTTCAAGTCTCTGAAGAAAGAATTAGAGGAAGATATGAGAAGATGGAAAGATCTCCCATGCTCATGGCTTGGCAGGATTAACATAGTAAAAATGGCCACCTTACCAAAAGCAATCTACAGATTTAATGCAATTCCCATCAAATTGCCAACACAATTCTTTACAGACCTGGAAAGAAAAATTCTCAACTTTGTATGGAATAACAAGAAACCGAGAATTGCTAAAACAATCCTCTACAATAAAAGATCTTCTGGAGGTATCTTCATCCCTGATCTCAAGCTGTACTATAGAGCAACAGTTATAAAAACTGCATGGTACTGGCAAAGAAAAAGAATGGTGGATCAATGGAATCGAACAGAAGACCCAGAAATAAACCCACACACTTACGGACACCTGATTTTTGACAAAGAAGCCAAAACCATACAATGGAAAAAAGAGAGCATCTTCAACAAATGGTGCTGGTCCAACTGGATGTCTACATGTAGAAAAATGAAAATAGATCCATACTTATGACCCTGCACAAAATTGAAGTCCAAGTGGATCAAAGACCTCAACATAAAACAAGACACATTAAATCGGCTAGAAAAAAAAGTGGGGAATACCCTAGAAGTCATTGGTACAGGAGAAAACTTCCTGAACAGAACACCAACAGCACAGGCTCTAAAACAACAATCAATAAATGGGACCTCATGAAATTGAAAAGCTTCTGTAAAGCAAAGGACACCGTCATCAAAACAAAGCGACTGCCTACAGATTGGGAAAGAATCATCACCAACCCTTTATCTGACAGAGGACTCATATCCAATATATATAAAGAACTAAACAAGCTGAAAAGCAACAAACCAAGTAATCCACTTAAAAAATGGGGAACAGAGCTAAAGAGAGAATTCTCTGCAGAGGAATATGGAATGGCAGAGAAGCACTTAAAGAAATGCTCAACCTCATTAGCCATTAGGGACATGCAAATCAAAGAAATACATCTTAACTACTGTTCTGCTAAAGGAATGTAGCAATAAAATACCTCCTAATAACATTCTTCTATTTTTATAAATCAGTACCTTGCTGAGTCATCATCAGAGAAACTTGCTTCTGCAGCACATGGGAACAAATAAGGAGCCCAACAAATGGACAACATTGAGAGTGAGAGACATTGAAACAGTCAGCCCTAAACAGGATATCTCCATCAAATTCCTCCCATTGGTGCTCAGAGAACCCTACAAAAGAAGAGGCAGAAAGAGTCTAAGAGCCAAAGGGGTTGGAGGACACCAAGAAAACAAAGCCCACTAAATCAACAGTATCTTTGTGATATGAACTCACAGAGATTAAACCAGCACGCACAGTTCTTACATAGGTCTGCACTAGTTTATGTTCTAGAGCTGAAAGAAAAAGGCACAAAGAACTCAGTTCCTAACCCAGAAGCAATCTCCAAATGGACAACTACTTACAAATGAAAATTTAGTTTCCTACAAGAGAGTCTCAGAAAAGCAAAACTACTCTTAAGGTGTAATGGGTAATCTGCATGATGAGCAGCAGGTGGCCAACAGAAAATGTTCTCAAAGGCATGCTTGTAGGTTGCTTGTTTCAGGTCATACTGTGACTCTTTCTTTAAAAAGAAATCTTATTATTTCCTATGATGACATATTTTTCTCTTTATATATGTACTATGGCTTCCACTTGAGTGTTTTTTTTTCCATCATCATTATATTTATTTATTTATTTTTATAATTTCTTTATTTTGTATCCCCCCATAAGCCCCTCCCTCCTCCCCTCCCGATCCCACCCTCCCTCCTCTTTCTGCATGCATGCCACTCCCCAAGTCCACTGATAAGGGAGGTTCTCCTTTCCTTTCTGATCTTAGTCTATCAGTTCTCATCAAAAGTGGCTGCATTGTCCTCTACCTTGGCCTGGTAAGGCTGCTCCCCCCTCAGGGGGAAGTGATCAAAGAGCAGGCCAATCAGATTATGTCAGAGGCAGTCCCTCTTTCCATTACTATGTAACCCACTTGGACACTGAACTGCCATTGGCTACATCTGTGCAGGAGTTTTTCATCTTGGCCATTCTGATGGGTGTAAGGTGAAATCTCAGGGTTGTTTTGATTTGCATTTCCCTAATGGCTAATGAGGTTGAGCATTTTTTTAAGTGCTTCTCTGCCATTCCATATTACTCTACAGAGAATTCTCTCTTTAGCTCTGTTCCCCATTTTTTAAGTGGATTACTTGGTTTGTTGCTTTTCAGCTTGTTTAGTTCTTTATATATATTGGATATGAGTCCTCAGTCAGATAAAGGGTTGGTGAAGATTCTTTCCCAATCTGTAGGTATTCACTTTGTTTTGATGACAGTGTCCTTTGCTTTACAGAAGCTTTTCAATTTCATGAGGTCCCATTTATTGATTGTTGTTTTAGAGCCTGTGCTGTTGGTGTTCTGTTCAGGAAGTTTTCTCCTGTACCAATGACTTCTAGGGTATTCCCCACTTTTTTTTCTAGCCGATTTAATGTGTCTGGTTTTATGTTGAGGTCTTTGATCCACTTGGACTTCAATTTTGTGCAGGGTCATAAGTATGGATCTATTTTCATTTTTCTACATGTAGACATCCAGTTGGACCAGCACCATTTGTTGAAGATGCTCTCTTTTTTCCATTGTATGGTTTTGGCTTCTTTGTCAAAAATCAGGTGTCCGTAAGTGTGTGGGTTTATTTCTGGGTCTTCTGTTCGATTCCATTGATCCACCATTCTTTTTCTTTGCCAGTACCATGCAGTTTTTATAACTGTTGCTCTATAGTACAGCTTGAGATCAGGGATGGAGATACCTCCAGAAGATTTTTTATTATAGAGGATTGTTTTGGCAATTCTCGGTTTCTTGTTATTCCATATGAATTTGAGAATTTTTCTTTCCAGGTCTGTAAAGAATTGTGTTGGCAATTTGATGGGAATTGCATTAAATCTGTAGATTGCTTTTGGTAAGATGGCCATTTTTACTATGTTAATCCTGCCAAGCCATGAGCATGGGAGATCTTTCCATCTTCTCATATCTTCCTCTAATTCTTTCTTCAGAGACTGGAAATAGTTTTCATACAAGTCTTTGACTTGCTTGGTTAGGGTTACACCAAGGTACTTTATGTCTTTTGTGGCTATTGTGAATGGTGTTGTTTCTCTAATTTTTTTCTCAGTCCTTTTGTCTTTTGTATACAGGAGTGCTACTGATTTTTTTGAGTTAATTTTTTATCCGGCCACATTGCTGAAGGTGTTTATCAGCTGTAGGAGTTCCCTGGTAGAGTTTTGGGGGTCACTCATGTATACTATCATATCATCTGCAAATAGTGAAAATTTGACTTCTTCCTTTCCCATCTGTATCCCCTTCATCTCCTTCAACTGTCTTATTGCTCTAGCAAGGATTTCCAGCACTATGTTGAAGACATATAGAGAGAGTGGGCAGCCTTGTCTTGTCCCTAATTTCAGTGGGATTGCTTTAAGTTTCTCTCCATTTAGTTTGATGTTGGCTATAGGCTTGCTGTATATCGCCTTTACTATGCTTAGATATGTGCCTTGTATCCCTGATCTCTTCAGTACTTTAAACATGAATGGATGTTGGATTTTGTCAAATGCTTTTTCAGCATCTAGGGAGATTATCATTTGGGTTTTTTCTTTCAGTTTGTTAATATGGTGGATTACATTGATGGATTTCCATATATTGAACCACCCCTGCATACCTGGGATGAACCTAGTCATAGTGGATAATATCTTTGATGTGTTCTTGGATTCGATTTGCAAGTATTTTGTTAAGTATTTTTGCATCAATGTTCATAAGGGAGATTGGCCTGAAATTCTCTTTCTTTGTTGAGTCTTTGTGAGGTTTAGGTACCAAGGTGATTGTGGCTTCATAGAATGAGTTTGTTAATGTTCCTTCTGTTTCTATTTTGTGGAATAGTTTGAAGAGAATTGGAGTTAGCTCTTCTTTGAAGGTCTGGTAGAATTCTGTGCTGAAGCCATCTGGTCCTGGGCTTTTTTTGGATGGGAGACTTTTGATGACTGCTTCTATTTCTTTGGGAGATATAGGACTATTTAATTGATTTACCTGGTCCTGATTCAGCTTTGGTAAGTCAAATCAATCAAGAAAATTGTCCATTTCATTTAGGTTTTCAAATTTTGTTGAGTATAGACTTTTGAAGTAAGTCCTAATGATTTTTTGGATTTCCTCAGTGTCTTTAGTTATGTCCCCCTTTTCATTTCTAATTTTGTTGATTTGGGTGGTGTCTCTCTGCCTTTTAGTTAGCTTGGCTAAGGGTTTGTCGATCTTGTTGATTTTCTCAAAGAACCAGCTCTTGGTTTCATTGATTCTTTGAATTGTTTTATTTGTTTCTAATTGATTGATTTCAGCCCTGAGTTTGATTATTTCCAGCCGTCTACTCCTTTTTGGTGTGTCTGCTTCTTCTTTTTCTAGGGTTTTTAAGTGGGCCATTAAGTTGTTTGAATGAGCTGTCTCGAATTTCTTCTTGAAGGCACTTAGTGCTGTGAACTTTCCTCTTAGCACTGCTTTCATTGTGTCCCACAAGTTTGGGTATGTTGTGTCTTCATTTTCATTGAGTTCTAGGAAGACTTTAATTTATTTCTTTATTTCTTCCCTGACCCAGCTGTCATTTAGTAACAAGTTGTTCAGTTTCCATGTGTGTGTATGCTTTTTGCTATTTCTGTTGTTGTTGAAGTCCAGCTTTATTTCATGGTGATCAGACAAGATACAAGGGATTATTTCAGTCTTCTTGTATCTGTTGAGCCTTGCTTTGTGACGAACTATATGGTCTATTTGGAGAAGGTTCCATGAGGTGCTGAGAAGAAGGTAAATTCTTTTGTGTTTGGGTGTAAAGTTCTGTAAATGTCTGTGAGGTCCATTTGATTCATGACCTCTGTCAGAGATATTGTTTCTTTGTTTAATTTCTGTTTTGTTGACCTGTCCTTTGTTGAGAGTGGGGTGTTGAAGTCTCCCACTATTAATGTGTGGAGATCTATATGTGGTTTAAATTTTATCAATGTTTCTTTTACAAATGTGGGTGCTCTTGTTTTTGGGGCATAGATGTTCAGGATTGTGATGTCTTCCTGGTGAAATTTTCCCTTGATGAGTATGAAGTGTCCTTCCCCATCTCTTTTTATTAATTTTGGTTGAAAGTCTATTTTATCAGATATTAGAATGGCTACTCCTGCTTGCTTCTTGGCTCCATTTGCTTGGAAAGTCATCTTCCAACCTTTTACCCTCAGTTAATGTCTATATTTGTGCCTTAGGTGTGTTTCTTGTATGCAACCGATTGCTGGGTTTTGTTTACGTATCCACTCTGTTAATCTGTGTCTTTTTACTGGAGAGTTGAGTCCATTGATGTTGAGAGAGATTAATGACCAGTGGCTGTTAGATCCTTTGATTTTGATGTTGTCTGTGTTCATAAGGTTGTGTGCTTGGTTGCTTTTTGTTTTAGTGTAGTAAGGTTAATTATTTCCTGTGTTTTCTTGAAAAAAGCTAATTTTCTTGGGTTGTATTTTCCCTTCCAGTGTCTTCTGTAATGCTGGATTTGTGTGTAGGTATTGTTGAAATTTGTTTTTGTCATTGAATATCTTGTTTTCTCCGTCTATGAGGACTGAGAGTTTTGCGGGGTATAGTAGCCTGGGTTGACATCTGTGTTCTCTTAGGGTCTGCATGATATCCGTCCAGGCCCTTCTTGCTTTCATAGTTTCTGTTGAAAAGTCAGGTGTGACTCTAATGGGTTTGCCATTATATGTTACTTGGCCTTTTTCACTTGCAGCTTTTAGTATTTTTTCTTTGTTCTGTATTCTTACTGTTTTGATTATTTTGTGGCAGGAGGATTTTCTTTTCTGGTCAAATTTGTTGGGTGTTCTGTAGGCCTCATGTATCCTTATTGGCTTCTCCTTTAAGTTGGGGAAATTTTCTTCAATGATTTTGTTGAAAATATTTTCTGGGCCTTGGAGAAGGGAGTCTTCTTTTTCCTCTATTCCTATTATTCTTAGGTTTTGTCTTTTCATATTGTCTTGGATTTCTTGGATGGTCTGTGTCAGGAATTTTTTGGATTTAACATTTTCTTTGACAGATACATCGATTTCTTCCATTGTATCTTCTACACCTGAGATTCTTTCTTCCATTTCTTGTAGTCTGTTGGTTATGCTTACCTCTGTAGTTCCTGTTTTCTTCCCTAAATTCTTCCTCTCCATTATTTCCTCCATTTGTGTTTTCTTTAATTTTTCCAGTTCTATCTTCAGGTCTTGAGTTGTTTTGTTTACTTCCTTCACCTGTCTGATTGTATTTTCCTCTTTTTCTTTTAGTTCCTTCAATTCTGTTCCTTTTATTTCTTTCAGTGATTTAATTATTTCTTCTCTGAAGGCTGCAAGCTTTTTGGCTGCATCTTCTCACATTTGTTCAAGGATGGCCATAATCTGCTTGTCTTTAACTTCCTCCATTTCTTTATGAATAGCTATGATCTGTTTGGTTTTATCTTCCTCTAATTCTTTACGTATTTTATTTGTTTCCTCTATTATCCTCTTCATCAGCATAGATGTAAGGTCATCTTCTTGATTTTCTATTATGCTGTGTTTTCCAGGGCTGTTCGTCCCAGGATGGCTGGGTTCTGGAGATGCCATATTGTTCTGTCTTTTGTTGGTTGAGCTTTTACGCTGACCTCTACCCATTGGGCTGATTTAGGTGTTGGCTGTTAGTTTCTGTGCTTCCTGGAGTCCTGAGGTAGGGAGAATCCCCTTGGCTGGAAGATGATTTTTTCTGAAGGAGGCCTTCTCTGCTTTTTGGTTATGGTCACTGTATGGCCAGTGTTTCTCAGGAGTTGCCACTGCTCACCTCAGGTTTATAGCCCTGAGTAGTAGCTGTGGTCTATGTTAGGCAGGGGGGGATCCCCTCTTACCCATAGAAGTTCTCAAGACAGCTGCCCCACTGCTGGGTTTCTTGTTATAAATTTAGTGTGCTGCTGCTCACTAAATTTCCAGGTACAGTCCTCTTGAAGAACCTGCTGATTCCCTAGCTGTGGGGTTTTCTCCCAGCAGGGAGACTCAGTCTGTTATCCTAGGGCACACAGTTCTGTCCGGGAAAGTGAGAGGTGCACTCAGCAAGTCTCTGGGCTGGAGGCTGAGTACTCTGCTCTGGGCCTGAAGGATGTGCACCTAGGTTGAGTTGGCGCCTGGGGCGCTGCTCTGGTCTGGAGGCTGGGTGCCTCACTCTGGACCAGAAGCTGTGTGTCCCTGTCTGGGATGGCGCCTGCAGGCACTGCTCTGGTCCAGACCTTGTGGGTGCAGCCCTCTTGAAGGACCAGGGATTCCCACAGTTTTGACAGTCTAGCTAAGGATAACTGGTTGATCCTTGGCACAGTATCTGAGGGCTGCTGTAATGGCTCTCTGTTTTTTTTAGGTCTGAGGATGCAGCTTTGTGTCCCAGTGCCCTAGGGGAACTTAATAATGGTGGCTGAGCACAGCACTCCTGCCTGCATTAGAGGCTAGAGTCTGCGTGAATCCAGGGAGTCTTTTGGTGCTGGGTGTCCTAAGCGTTAGAGCTGATGATCCCCTCCGCTAGGGGTTTCCTCCTGCCAAAGACAGTCTTTGCTTTGGGGACAGCTGTTCTGTCTGGGGTGGCAAGTAGAACCCACAGGCATAGATGCCCGCTTGTGGCTCCGCCTTTCTGGCCATTCAGAGCCTTGGCTGCTGCCTAAACTGGGTAATTTTCCCTAGACCGTTTCGGGGTGGGGATGTCGGCTGAGTGCTCTGAGATCAGACCAGCCTCCCTGTGGGTTTGCACCTGCCAGTGAAATGCAGTCTCTGGTGCCTGGTGCCCTGGTGCCCACAGTTCTATCTGAGGCGGTGAATCAGGCGTGCAGGCAGGGCTCCATGCAGGTGCCTGGGTCCCTGCTCTGGCTCTGGGCTGGCTCTTGGGGCACCCGCAGAACCCGAGTCTTTTCCAGGGGATGTCTGGGTGACCTGAGGTCGGTCCCAATAGTTTCCTGCTCCGTGGGGTTATCTCTCGATTGGGAAATCCAGTCTATGGTGTTGTGGGCCCACAGTTCAGTCTGGGACAGTGACCAGATCACGCTGGCGTGTAGCTCTGGGCTGGCGACCAAGCGCCTAGCGGAACCGGGATCTCTTCTGTGGTTTAGCCGGGTGAGTTAAAGCTGATTGAATCCCCCACCGTGGGGTATCCTCTCACCCGTGAAACACAATCACTTGTGTTTTATGGCCGTGAGTTCTGATGGCTGGTCACTGAGCCAATCCTGCTGTGCTGCTCCTCAGAATGAGAGTCCTCCAGGTGCCAACATCTTGCCCCGCTCCCACTTGAGTTTTTATAGAATTCTTGAGTGTCTGAAAGAGTCTGTCTGTTTCTTGTGCCTTCTCTTTGGCTCTCTTTTTATTCTGTTTGGTTATTTAGTCCAATAACAACATGTTAACTTTTGTTTATCTTATTTTATTTTATTTCATTTTATTGCTATCCTAGAGAAGCATATTTGTTTTCTGAGGACAGACAAAAAAAGATGTATATGCATCCAGATGGCATGATTGGGAAGATCTGGGAGAAGTAGAGAAAGGTTAAATGGTAATCAGGATGTATTAATAGAGAAAAATCTGTTTAATTTACTTATGTCCTCCTTTTATTATAAATAGATTCCTTTTCCATACTATATATCCTGACTACAGTTACCTCTTCTTCTACTCTTCCCAGTTCCTCCCCATCTCTCATTTCATCTGGATCCACTTCCTTTCTGTCTCCCTTTAGAAAAGCACAGGCTTCTGAGAGATAGCAGCAAAACAACAGAATAAAATATAACAGGATAAAACCACAACAGCAATAACAATAGCAGATTAAAGTTGGACAAGGTGAACCTACAGGAGGAAAAGAGTCCCAAGAGATGACATAAGAATCAGAGACTTACTAGTTCACACCCTCAGGAATCCCATAGAAATACTAAAGTCAAAGCTATATACCCACAGGTCTTGGTTCAGGAGTCTTTCAGCCTTGTGTTTGCAACTTCATTCTCTATGTTTTCATTCAAGCTTTGCTTAGTTGATTTAGAGGGCCAAGTTCTCCTGGTGTCCTCCATTCCCTCTGGCTCCCACACTCTTTCAACCTCCTCTTCTGCTAGATTTCCTGAGCTCTGAGGGAAGGATTTGATGAAGACTTACCCTTTAGAGCTCTGTGTTCCGAAGTCTCTATGCCTGATGTCTAGCTGTGGTTCTCTGTATTTGTTCCCTTCTGCTGGAAAATCAAGCCTCGTTGATAATGGCTGAATAAAGCACTAATTGATGTATGAGTGTCGTGGGATGTCTTTTTAATGTTATTTTTTTTCTTATAAAGCAGTAATATTTGGTTTTATCCTAGGTCTCTGAGCTATGTAGTCTCTGGTTCTTGGTCACCCAAGCAGTGTTGGGTTTGGTTTCCCTACACTGTGGAGTTGTCCTTAAGTCAAAGTAGACACTGGCTGGTTATTCTTACAAGTTCTGTGGCACCCATTGCCCTAGCACATTTTCCAGCAGGACAGATTGTAGGTCAAAAGTTTTATGGCTGCCTTGGTGTATACAGTTCTTTTGGTAGCCTGCAAAATATCTTCCTTAAACAAAGAGACTAAAACATAGAATGAAGGCTGAATGTGGGCACGAGCTTGACTTTTCCATGTTCAGTAAGTTGTATGTGTGTGTTCTTTAGCAATTGGGGCTTTGCTGTCAGTTTGCAGAGAGCAACCTGTTGTTTTCAAAACTGCCTGGGTTGTTTGGGGATTCCCATGGAACCCGTTTGGCCAACAACTCAATAAACACAGTCCTGGTACTGAAAACTTCACTTGGTAAGAAGACATGGCAAGTTAATATCCCTCATTTTATGGAGCCATAATTAGAATCACCTTTATATATTTTAGAAAGTTTCTACTGTATTAGGTTTCAATACCACACTCAAATAGCCATCAGTTCCAGTTGTCTCTCCCTCCATCTCTTCCCTCAATCACATTTTCTCTCCATTACCTACCTGATCCTCCATTCCCATCCCTCCATCCTTAGTTCACCCATAAAATCTATTTGATTTCCCCCTCTCTGAACTTTCTCTAGTCCCTCCCTCTATACCTAACCTCTCTAGTACAATGGATTTTAGGTTGGTTATCATTTATTTAATGACTAATATCCAAGTATAAGTGAATACATAGCATATTTATTTTTCTGAGTCTAGGTTACCTTATTCAGAATGATTTTTTCTTCTAATTGTATCTATTTGCTTGAAAATATAATTATGTCATTTTTTAATAGCTGAGTAATACTCTAATGAGTAAATATAACATATTTTTATACATTCTTTTGGTGAGGGACATCTAGGTTATTTCCAGTTTCTGACATTATGAATACAGCAGGAATGAGCATAGTTGAACAAGTCTTTGTGGTAGGATGCATCCTTTGGGTATATGACCAAGAATGGTATAGCTGGGTCTTAAGCTATATTGATTCCCATCTTTCTGAGGAACTAACATATTTACATACTGGTAATTTAATTTTTAGTATTTCATTTAATATTTATATATGCATAAGACATGTTTGGACGAAAACCATCTTCTATTCCTTCTCCAGTTCTTCCCCAATCCCAAATACCACCACCTTTCCTTCCCAACTTCAACTTTGATTCCCTCTCTCTCTCTCTCTCTCACTCACACACAGACGCACACACACACACACGCACACACACGCACACACACACACACACACATATTGTCCACTAAGTTTATTGTTGTCTGTATGTGCATGGCCATAAATCCTATAGTATAAGACCATCTAATAGAGCATGGGTTGCCTCTCAGGTCCTACATCCCTGAAGGAAACTGACTTTCTCTCCCACAGCATAGATCAGTTGCCAATAACTCCTCAAAAAAAACATGGCACTTCATGACTACCATACAGTTTTAATCAACTCTGGGACAAACCCTTTCCAGTTTTTCTAATAGCATCTGGTATCAGGTCTGTCATAGGCTGGGGAACACTGAATGGGAAATAGAAAGAAGTAGCCCCAGGCCCAGAGAGTGATGTCATCTACACCCCATGCTGAGATAGTGCCTGTTTTGTTCCTTCACAGACCACTTGAAGCTCTTGACAATGGCTCTTTGGGGGTGTGGTGGGGTCTCTAAACTCATTTTGCATTGTGCTGATGACGTTTGCATTATTAGTTCTTTGGATGCTCTTTTATATTTTCTTGTCTCTGAGCTGTAATCATAAATAAAGCACATTGTGAAGTTCTATAATCTCAGTTTTAGGGAAAATGTGTTCCAGGAAGAAAAATGCTATTAACTATAAAAACGTGAGAGTGAGCTGGATGCTTTGCAAATAGCTCCTAATAAACAGACAAGGCCAGGTGTGATGCATGATTTATTTCCATCCTGCACAAAGCTGTATGGATTATAATGCTTTGGCTGCCGATGGTCCTGTTGGAAATGTGCCACTATCCCTTAGGACATGGTTATGGTCTAGTCCTCCAGGTAGGGAACAGCAATTCCTTGCCTTCCAATCACCTTGAAAAGGAAAACAAGCCAAAATTAAGAAATGCACAAGGCATGGGGGAAAGGATATATGGGAGCAGTGGTGAAAGAAAACTCTTCATGGTTGAAATGCTTCTGGCCTGAGGCCTCCACTGGACTGAGAGAATGTCATTGTCCTTCTCAGCAATGAAAAGCAGAGGTCCCCCAGGGCCACCCGTTCTTTCCTGAGTGTTTCTTCTTGTTGAATCTGTGTAAACATGGGCAAAACAATCTTTCTGTCAGATCTGAAATGCTGTATCTTCTGCTGATCAGCGTATTTGTCACTAATGGAGTAAGAAATCCTAAAGGGGGCAAGATGAGCATAAAGTAGAACCTGTGGATTGAGTATCAACAGGAGCTGAGGAAAAGAGAGTAAGTGCCAAATACAGCATGATCAGTGGTCCAGCAGTCAGGATGGCCATTACTGCTAGTTCTTCTTAAATGTGACTTGCAGTGGTCACTTCTTATTTCAAACATTTCCGTTTTCTCATCTATAAAATGGATTTCAAATATTCATTTGTCTAGATATTCAAATTTAAAGGGTTATTCTGAAAGTTAGGAAAATTATTAGAAAAATAGCCTAAAGGATATTAGGGTGCATCTTGGAATGATTCTGGAGGAGGAAAAAAAAGACTTTGGTTTTGTTTTTTTGTTGTTGTTGTTGTTGTTTTTGTTTTTGTTTTCCTGAAAAACTGGTGATATGAGCTTTTTAAAACAGTCACCTACTGTCTCTTTCCTCTGTTCCTTTAACTATCGAATGTCCAGAATACTCAAGTTGTATAAGTCATAAGTTGTATCAAACCTAAAACCCTGAGATTCTCATAGACTAAAATAAAAAAAAACTGGTTATTTTGAAATTCAAATTTATTTGAGAGTGTTTCAATTATATCCGAATGAGATTATTTTGTTTTAATTCCATAAGCATCTTTTCAATAACTGAGTGAAAGCAAAATCACTATCATGCCATGAGGAGAGAAATGAGAGGGGGGGAATAGCTAGAAGCAGAGATCCATGACCTCTTGAAGTACAAAGGCAGAAGGTTCCAGGAGAAAGAACAGACATGAGGGATGTTGCAAGGCAGCAGACTTGTCTGTATGGCTCGTTAAATTCCATGATGCTTTGAAAATTTTCGATCCATAATATCTCCTTGTCTGGGCTTCTCTGGAAGGAGGTAGTGCATCAACAGTTTACATGTGTTGATTTCAAGATAAATAATGAGGTGAAAGACAACACAACTTTTGTCAGTAATCTCGGTTTGATCTTACGGAGGAAATCTGATGTGAGTCTTAGAATTTCACTAGGGAAGTGAGCAAATTTGGAGCATCAATATTCCCATCATCTAACATGGCCTATCTGCTTATATGAAAGCTGTTCTCCAGGACTTCCAACCTAATTTGCTGCTGTCCCTGCAAAGTTGGAGGCAGGATATGAGTTTATCAAAGAAGGGGAAAGATATAGAATAAGTAGCAAAGCTTCTGAACCAGGGTAAGGACAATCTGAGTCCTTCAAGCTTTGGCCCTTCCACCTAACAGCTCAGACACATTCAGTTGCACTCTTTTCTTTTCTCTTTTTTTTTTCTTTTTTTAAATTTAATTTTATTTTATTAATTACACTTTATTCACTTTGTATCTCCCCATAAGCTCCTCCCTTCTCCCCTCCCAGTCCCACCCTCCCTCCCCCTTCTTCTCACATGCCCCTCCCTAAATCCACTGATAAGGGAGGTCTTCCTCTCCTACCTTCTGATCTTAGTCCATCAGATCACATCAGGAATGGCTGCATTGTCATCTTCTGTGGCCTGGTAAGGCTGCTCCCCCCCTCAGGGGGAGGTGATCCAAGAGCAGGCCAATCAGATTATGTCAGAGGCAGTCCCTCTTCCCATTACTATGGAACCCACTTGGACACTAAACTGCCATGGGCTACATCTGTGCAGGGGTTCTAGGTTATCTCCATGCATGGTACTTGGTTGCAGTATGAGTCTCTGGGAAGACCCCTGTTTTCAAATTTTCTGGTTCCGTTGCTCTCCTTGTGGGGTTCCTGTCCTCTTCAGATCTTACTATTTCCTACTTCTTACATAAGATTCCATGCACTCTGCCCAACAGTTGGCCATAAGTCTCAGAGTCTGCTTTGATAGTCTGCAGGGCAGAGCCTTTCAGAGACCCTCTGTGGCAGGTTCCTAGCTTGTTTCCTGTTTTCTTCTTCTTCTGATGTCCATCCTCTTTGCCTTTCAGGATGGGGATTGAGCATTTTAGTCAGGGTCTTCTTTATTAATTAGTTTCTTTAGATGCACAGATTTTAGTAGGTTTATCCTATGTTATATGTCTATATGAGTGAGTATATACCATGTGTGTCTTTCTGCTTCTGGGACAGCTCACTCAGGATGATGCTTTCCAGGTTCCACCATTTACCTGCAAATTTCATGATTTCCTTATTTTTCATTGCTGAGTAATATTCCATTGTGTAGATGTACCTCAATTTCTGCATCCATTCTTCAGTTGAGGGGCATCTGGGCTGTTTCCAGCTTCGGTGGTTGAGAAAATGGGTTGGTTGTATGAGAACATTTGAGCCCTGCTTTTGCACATATGATCTACCCAGTAAATCATTCTCTCCTACACTCTGATCTCCCCAGCTTATACCCTGTGACTGTGGCAGAGATCTCCAGCTCTAAACTCATCCTCAAATGTTGTGCTGGTGGTGTGTAAACTAAGTGATTTTTCAGACTGTCCATTTGCAAAGCGGGGTAAAGAATATAAAATATCTCCCATCGTTTGAGGTGGGAGAAGGATAAGGAGAGAGGAAGAACTGAAAAGAGAATCATGGGAATTGAGTGACTCTGGATTCTGTGTGAGAAATCCAGAGAGTCTATTTCTACAAATGTCTCTCTAATAGGGTTTCCCAGGGGTTACTTCTACATGAGCTCCCCATAGGCCCTAGACATATGTATTACATATTCCAGCCTGAGGAATTGAGGTACTGAGATTTTTTTTTAATGAAGTGCGTTCATGGTGCATTGCCAAGAGCTACTCAGAGAAAAACTAATATATTTTCCATTTCTCCTATCCTTGGGGAAAGATGATGCTGTATGCCGTTAGAGATTCTTCTTAAGACTTTCCCAGCTTGACAGCTCTTCCAGACTCCTTTCCTCGAAGGCTGAGTTTAGGTTGTTTAAATCTCAGCGTTTTTTGAAGTCCCCTTTGCATCTAAAACTGGGGAAGGTTAAACATGAACCACACAGACACAAACCTCCTGCTACAAACATTAAATAACTGGCAGCAAACGACAGAAGGCAACAATGAGCAGGTCATTTGGAATCAAAGAAAAATTAATAACCCATTTATCTAGTATGAGAATTGTTTTTAACAGAAACTTTCGGGGAATGCTATGTAATTATTTACATTTTAATCCTTCAAACACCAAATATTTTCCTTTATTTGCATGAACCAAAGAAAACACCCAAACTAATAAGATCCAGCTATGCTGAAAATATGACATCACTGCTTAAAACACTTGGGCTAACTCTTTGTTTCCACCCAACAGAGTCACGTGGATGGGCTCTTCCTGGCTAAACCTTGTGACTGACAAGGTTTATCCTCTATGAAAGGGAGAAAGTTATGAAGAAACAGTAAAAAGTAGTATGACCAAATAAGAAACTGTAGATCATTTCTCCATTAGACACCTTACATATCAGCACATTTTTTATTTCGTTTATTTTCAGATTTTCATCCTTGCAAATTCAGGCCGGTTAAATAGACAGTTAAGCGGACATCACTATGCTTTGGTCACTCCACGACTCTGATTATTTCTATTTACCCTGCACTTTATTTACTCAGAAAGCTAGCAGTTCTCTCTTGGGGAGGAGGCAGAGAATGACGCCTTCCACGGCTAAGGAGCAGATCCCAGAACCAACAGCCACTGCTTCCCAAATAAATCTTCAGCTTTGCAGGCCAGTTTCCCTTTTTTCACAGCCAATACTTCTCATGTTTCTATTTTTTAACGTATATTTTACTTGTTAATTTTGTAGAGGTACAAGTGCGTGTATAACCGTGAATACACCGGCACATGTGGAAGTCAGAGGAGAGTTTTCAGGGGTTGATTAGTTCTTTTCTTCTACCATGTGGTTCAAGGGCTCAAACTCTGGTTGTCAAGCTTGGCAGCAGGTGCCTTCACCTGCTGAACTGTCTCACTGCTGTAATAATTTCCTGGTTTTTTTCCATATAGATTAGCTTTTCATTACTACATTTCATTAGCTTTTCATTACTAAAAGAAAAGAAGAAGTGAACTCAATAGTGTTTTACAAGGTCATGCCTTGAAAATCACTTTTTGTTGCAGGATATTTAATCCCATGTTCAACCCTGAAACTGTGAATTGTAAAATCTATCTTTTGTCTGGTGTGGTTCAGCCCTAACACACACCTTTAATCCTAGAGCTTTCTGTACACAGGATTTAATAAAGTTAACCCTAGGTCAAGAGGCAGAGCAAGTAACCAGATGACTGGGATTAACAGATAAAAGAGACCCTGAGAGAAGGGTATTTAAGACAGCATAGAGAAAGAAAAAAAAAAAAAAGCTTTTAGTCTTTGGCTCTTTACCTTTAGGCTTTCCTCTCCTGTGCTGTCAGGGAGCTAGCAGGCCTTTTCCTTCTGGGCCTTCAACTGAATGAGCAAGCTTTTGGTGTGTGTGTGTGTGTGTGTGTGTGTGTGTGTGTGTGTGTGTGTTTTGTTTGTTTGTTTGTTTGTTTGTTTGTTTTTCTGGAACATAAAGTTAAGTAGGAGAGACAGCTAGGTGCTTCTCTGCCTCTCTGGGCCAGCAGGTTTTCAGTCAGCATCTGGCTCCTGAGTATTCATTGTTAAAATTGAACGGTTGCTACTAACAATAGCAGTCTATGAGATGACATCTCCCATAAGCATCCACCAGCTCCTGGTAGCATCATCATCCTGGGGACCAACCTTTCCGGACAGAGGCCTTTGTAGATAGTTAACATCCAAACTGTAACAATATATTTGGCATTTGTTCCTGTGTCTATTGAAATATTACCCATTAAACAAAGGCTGTGAAATAACCCCAAGATAAAACTCAATAAAGCATGAAATAAAAATATGTTGAGAAAGATAGATTGCTGAAAGAAATCATAAATGGTTATTGCCACAGGTGGTAAGGGAGAAAAGAACATATACTGGGTCTACTGCTTTTGGAAATTTAATTAAAATTCATTGATTAAATGTTCAAAATTCAGGATTCCTCCAGAAAATTAGAATTTTATCTCTGTCTCATAAACTTCACGTGAGATTAATAAATGTCTAAGAGAGGTTAATGAACATGTACATCACAGTGGTAGTTCTCTGATTCTCATGTATAAACACATGAACTTTCCCATTTTTGGAGAGAGATGTCTTCCCCCAGAATAAAGATCTTCGAAAAGACTCAAGTTTATTTTGGCCAAATATAATGGAGAACTTTAACTACCAAAACTTCCCTTAGGTATGGTGAACTGCTTCAGTATTTCATGCATTTCAGCACTGGGAGTATTTAAAATATACTACATTCAGGGAAATAATATGGCAGAGAAATAATGGTCTAGGTAGGTTTGCAAGGGAAGTTAGAACAAGCTTCTGTATTGGTGATGCTCCCTTGAGCTGCAGCTAATGCAATAATGCAGTAATGTGGCAAGTGTAGAATTTGCAGTAATATTTCTGAGCTATTGTAGAATGATTACAATTTCTCCATAATAAGACAAGAGATTCCAAGGGTTGCTGTTCTCTCATGGATTACGCAATTACTGTCTAGAGAAATCCTATTTATTCATAGCATGGAATGACTAGTTTATGCATAGAAAATGTGCATATTGTTCCTTCTAGACATCAAAAATCAAGTGTATCATACATTTGGCATCTTCTTCCAGCTGAAAAAAAAAAAAGACAAAAGAAAGAAAAACCAAAAAACAGAAGGATTTAGGTAAGCAGACAAGAGCCTTGTCTTTTGGTCTGCACTTAATAGAATCTCTCTTCTGCTTATCTTATGCTAAAGGGGGGAAAGGAAAAGATTGTGTGTGTACCCTGCTAAATAATAGCATTTTCTATTTGCAGGTTTTCTTCTAGAAAGTGAGTTTTTTAATCACAGGTAACCTGATCTCTCTTCTCAATGTTCGATTTCCAGCCTATTCTCCTCCTCTTTCCATCTGTATAGTGAATCCCAGGAGGAAAATTAGTTATGCTCAAGTTTCTTTCTGCATCTTAATTTACCATCACCAATATATCCCACAAGGTTTATAAATACTTTCCTTGAAAACTGTGGAGGTATTAATGCTACAATTCCAAAGGGAGAAAACATAATGGCACCATGAAAAAGAAGGGCATATCAACTAAATATACCTACCTACACACTTACTTGAAAATGGTGTCTCATGACCCATGTCACCATGGAGAAGAAATGAGTTCACAGAAAGATCAAAGGCTTGCATGATGTCAGCACCCTCAATCATTCCAATGCTCAAAATCCTTTACAACTTCTTCTTACTGAAGGCAAAAGCCCAGTCCCTCAGAGCACCCTGCCCAGCCTTCCATGACTCAGTCCCTGCTATTTTTGCTAATTTACCATTCAAAACTCTTTTGTGTTCACTCTGTTACACTTGTTTCCTTATAGTTTATGGCTGCAAGAAATGCCTTCTTTAAAAAAAAAAAATCACGTTTTTTTTTGTTTGTTTGTTTTGTTTGTTTGTTTTTTTTTTATCCAGAACCCCTTTCCATTTTCCATTCCCACACTGACTTTTGTGCAGTATTAAATGTTATGCTATGACTGCCAGCCTTAAAACGGGTACCAGTGACATCATATGTTAGGTTTGCAAAGTAAAGAGATTTGAAGTCATCTGGAGCCGGCCTGCTGTGTGGAAGATAATGAGCAGAGTTTTATAAAGTACAATTTGAGCTCATTCATTTCCCCCTTGGGCCTTCTGAAACTATTCAGTTCGGTTCTGTTAGTCAACCATAAAACCTGCTTACCCTATGTCACCTGAGCTTTCTCTTCAAAAATAAAATAAAATAAAATAAAATAAAAGTTGTGTGTGCCTTTTCACTTCCTCTTTTTAGCAACCTTAGGCTCCAGCGTGAAGCTTGGTTTCTAACCTGTAAATATTATACTTCTTCCTTTCTTTCACATATCTTCATATCTTACCATGTTTGATCCCCCCAGCAATGTTTTCAAACCATTTTCACAAAATAGTTTGACACCAGATGGAAATTACATGTCCTAAGATTTGATTTGTTTTGTTTTGTTTTGTTTTGTTTTGGGTTGCTTGTTTGTTGTTTTGTGTTTGTTCTCTGCTTGCTGAACGTATGCAAAGACCTAGCCAGTCTGTGGACATGCTCGGCTGTTGTTGGCATATTAGTAAAGCCTGACCGCTTGAGCCTGTGATGGCATCAGTTTCTACCATGAGTTTCTGTACTGGAGGCGAGGTTGGACAGCGGATTCCTCAGTAAAGTACTGTGGTCTAGAAAAAAGAAATATTGAGACTAAATGCCCTGGGAACATTTGGATAAAATCTCCATGCATAACACCCGGGGTCTAAACAAAGTACCTGACATACAAAAATACTCCCCAAAGACAAAATACTCCACCCTCATAGTGCCATAGGACTAGTCTGATCCCTTAACCCAGTGGTGTTCAAAATTCCTTATGCTGCTACCTTTTTTATTTTTTTATTAATTACACTTTATTCACTTTGTATCCTCCCTTAAACCCCACCCTCCTCCCCTCTCAATCCCACATTCCTTCCCCCTTCTTCACACATGCCCCTCCCCAAGTCCACTGATAGGAGATGTTGTGGTGATCCCCATCCATAAAATTATTTTCATTATTACTTCATAACTGTTTCCAATTTGGTTTGCATTTTCTGAAGACATGATTCAATTAATTAAAAAAAAAAAAAAACAAACTTGAAACTGCCAGACCCAAAATTTGGGCTCACAGAGGAGTCCCTATGTATCCGCAGCAATGTTTTCACACTCTAATACCTTGCAAGAAGAAACTGGCATTTTGGATGAAGACTTCAATCACTCTGGAACTGTCTAGAATGCTCCATAAATGGATGCTGCCACCAAAACACAGGTCCCTTGAGACTATCAGAGTCAACAAATATGCAAGATAAATTTTTAGACACAGATAAGATTTAAAAAAAAATATGGAGCAATGCCTGAGCTCATATTGGCCATAACATTTTCTTCTTAAGAGGATGAACTTTTCATTTTCCTTTTATAGAGGATTCATATCCAACTTCTGTGCTGGAGGAATCTGCTATAAATTTTTTTCAAAAATTAAAAATTAATACTTTCATAAGATCTGGGTATGCCACTTCAAGATATATACCCAAAATAACCCAGGAGTCTTCTATACAGAACCTGCAAATCCATGTCTATCATGGAATAGGCAAACTATGGAATCCATAAAGATAGCCACCGATGCATTAATAGGTAAAGCAGGTGTATATATTCATGGTAGAGTTTTTTTTTTAATTTTTACTTTTTTAATACTAGCTACAGTTTGTTAACTTTGTATCCCTGCTGTATCCTGCTCCTTCTTTCCCTCCCAATCTCACCCTCCCTCCCCCATCTCCTCCCTGCCTCCTTCCAAGTCCACTGATATGGCAGAACCTCTGCCCTTTCATCTGATACTGGTTTATCAGGTGTCTTCAGGACTGGCTGCAAAGTCCTCCTCTGTGGCCTAACCAGACTGCTCCTCCCTTGGGTTGGGGGGAGAGAAGGAGGTCAAAGACCCTGCCATTGAGTTCAAGTCAGAAACAGTCCCTGTTCCCCTTCTTAGGGTACCCACTTGGATACTGAGCTACCTGGTAGAGTTTTATTTAGTCAAAAAACAAATAAAACATGTTCATCACAGGAAAATAATGGAACTGAAGGTCATTATGTTATGTGGGATGACCTGGACTAACAAAGAGAAGTATTGTGTTCTCTCAAAATCTCCATTTAGGTGGGTTCTAAGAGGATATCCAATTAAAAAATGGGGAACAGAACTAAACAGAGGATTCTCTGTAGAGGAATATGGAATGGCAGAGAAACAAAGAAATGCTCAACATCATTAGCCATTAAGGAAATGCAAATCAAAATGATCTTGAGATTTCACCTTACACCCATCAGAATGGCCAAGATGAAAAATTCAAGTGACAACACATGCTGGAGAGGTTGTGGAGAAAGGGAAACCTTCCTCCACTGCTGGTGGGAATGTAAACTTGTACAACCACTCTGGAAATCAATCTGGTGCTTTCTGAGACAACTAGGAATTGCGCTTCCTCAAGATCCAGCCATACCACTCCTAGGCATATATCCAAAAGAGGTTCAAGTACACAGTAAGGACATTTGCTCAACCATGTTTGTAACAGCTTTATTTGTAATAGTCAGAAGCTGGAAACAGCCCAGATGCCCCTCACTGAAGAATGGATACAGAAATTGTGGTACATCTACACAATGGAATATTACTCAGCAATGAAAAATAAGGAAATCATGAAATTTGCAGGTAAATGGTGGAACCTGGAAAGGATCATCCTGAGTGAGCTGTCCCAGAAGCAGAAAGACACACATGGTATATACTCACTCATATAGACATATAATATAGGATAAACCTACTAAAATCTGTACACCTAAAGAAACTAATCAAGAGAGAGGACTCTGACTAAAATGCTCAATCCCCATCCTGAAAGGCAAAGAGGATGGACACCAGAAGAGGAAGAGAACAGGAAACAAGTTAGGAACCTGCCATAGAGGGCCTCTGAAAGGCTCTGCCCTACAGACTATTAAAGCAGACTCTGAGACTTATGGCCAACTGTTGGGCAGAGTACATGGAATCTTATGTAAGAAGTGGGAAATAGTAAGATCTGAAGAGGACAGGAACCCCACAAGGAGAGCAACAAAATCAGAAAATTTGAACACAAGGGTCTTCCCAGAGACTCATACTCCAACCAAGGACTAGGCATGGAGATAACCTAGAACCCCTGCACAGATGTAGCCCATGGCAGTTTAGTGTCCAAGTGGGTTATAGTAATGGGAAGAGGGACTGCCTCTGACATAATCTGATTGGCCTGCTCTTTGATCACCTCCCCCTGAGGGGGGGAGCAGCCTTACCAGGCCACAGAAGATGACAATGCAGCCACTCCTGATGTGATCTGATAGACTAAGATCAGAAGGAAGGAGAGGAGGACCTCCCCTATCAGTGGACTTGGGGAGGGGCATGCATGAAGAAGGGGAAGGGAGGGTGGGATTGGGAGGGGAGGAGGGAAGGGCTTATGGAGAGATACAAAGTGAATAAAGTGTAGTTAATAAAAGTTAAAAAAAAATAAAAAAGAGGATATCAAAGTACAAGAGTGACTATTAGAGATATGGAAACAGAGTGCGAAAAGGGTTAAAAGAGTGGGGTGGAAGAGAGTGTGAATGTGGCCAAGGTCCATTATATACATGCACAGAATTGGCATAACAAGCCCATTTACTTGTTATAATTAACATATGCTAATAAAATTTACTGTCTTTATTGACAAAGTTCAATGAAGAGTAGACTGAGCGAGGGGTTGCTCCTTCCCTTAGATGTAATGTGGGGTGTTTCCATTACCTAATTTGAACCAGAGCCATCATCTTCCTGGAAAGTAAGTGTCACGAGTTAGATTTTTTTTTTCTTCATCTGAGGGCTTTTTGCTGTGGACTCATAGCTAAGTGTAAGCATGTTTTTTTTTTTTTTACAATTGAACAGATGTTTGGGCAGCTCAATGATGGTGCTAGTTCTCTGATCCTTGTCACCAGAATTTGGCTGCTTGATCACTGCCTGAAATTACGGGAAGAGGATATTAGCAAAACATGAAAGAATTTTTTAAGATGGCAATGGAGATAATTTTCCCTCTTTAAAAGTAAATTAAATGCATTCTCTCCCAGCCCTCAATGAAATTTCCCACATGTAAATTAAAAAAAAAAATCAGACATTCTGACATCAAAACCTGAGAGAGAACCAAAGACCATAAATCTATCTTTTGACAGGGAAATGAATAAATACATTCAAGTCATAGTCTCTCGGCTATAACCCAGTCCACTAAAGCCACACCAAGTGATTTAATGTCTGTACATGTGAGTGTGCACATAGTTACACACATGTTGAAGTGTGGATATCTATGTAAAGCTTACTAAAACTCTTCTGATAATTTGTAGGTAGTTGGTTTCTAATTCCATATTGTTTAAGCTTTCAGTTGCTGGACTTCACGCTTGGTCCTTAAGTATATCCGAACATCAGTATTCCCTGTTCCCCAGATAGGCACACACAGACCTTCACAATTTTAATTTTTAAAATATATTTTAAAGTTAAATACAATTAAAGCATTCTTCCCCTTTTCCTTTCTTTCTGCAATTCCTTGTATGTTATTTCTTAGACTCTAAAATTCATAAACTCTTTTTTTTTCATTTTAAATAGATAGAGATAGAGATACATGTAAGTACTTTATAAATATAACACAGTTGTATGTAAGATATATAATCTACTACTGTGTTTGTATTTGAATATATGTGTGTGCATTTGTATATGTGTGTGTGTGTCAAGTTAGTGTCATTTGGGTGTACATGGTTTTAGTTCTGACCAGTGGTATTGTATAATGATTAGGGATCTCCATTTCTAGGAAAGGCTATTTCCCCTGCTCTCAGCGTTCTTTGTTGGGCTGTAGTTCCTGACTTAGCCGTGAGGGTCTGTGAGATTCCCCCCTTTCCTAATAGCATGTCTACTGATGTTGTCTTTGCTTGTGTCTTGTTTAGACAGCCATATTGTTGATGTGCGATGGCTGCATCTTCTCTATCACTTTTGAGAGATGCAGTCTCACAGTACATTGTGTGGTCTATGTCTTCCTGGAGTAGTTTCATCCACTCACATGGGACGATTCCATTTTCACTCTAGTTTTAAAGCTGTATTTTGAAATCAGTTTACTAACTTCTGAGTTTGCATAAGGCTTTTAAAGAGATTCATAGTTTTAGTTAACAGACTCTCTACCCCTCCTCTCCTCCATTCCCCTGCCCGTATCCCCACTTAAGCTGTAACCCTCCACAGTTTCTCATTGGTCTTATTTGGTTCCTATTGCTATGACAAAGACTATGTTCCCCTCTTGGATTTTCATAAAGTTATCATTGACCTCTACTGACTGACCCTATTCCTCTGCTCTGTCTTCCATCTATGACACTCTGTTTTTTACACAACCCATTCTATTATTGTACCCTTCTATTGAGGATTTATTTGTAGTACCATTTATATTTTGGCTTTTCTTCAGGAGTTGAATTTGCATCTTCTTCTCTTCTATTGGCTTATATCATTCATTTCTATTTGTTCTCTTAGGGTACATTCACATCTTCTTTGAGATGTTCAAACATGCTTATAATCATTCTTTTGAATCTTGTGTCTGGAGCATCATTGAGGTTGTTCTCATTGGTGTCTAATACTATCAGATTTATAATATCAGGAGGAGACATATTATCTTGGATTTTTCTGTTCCAGGTTTTGTAGTGGGACTTGGTCCCATTTAATTAGTAGGTTGGGTAGGAGTGTTTGCCTGGAGATACTGGTCTAGGAACTGCTTCCCTATCAGCATGGGAACTAAGAAAACTAGGGAGGTAGGGAAGTAGCCAGTAGCTGAGGACACCTTATCTGTTGATGACAGCAGCCATACAGAAAGCAGTTTAGGCTGAGTGCTCCAGTGCCTGGGGACCTCTTGTTTACCAGACCTGGAAGCTGAATAGGCCCAGCTGTAAGAGCCTAGTGACACCTTACTTGTTGTTTCTCTCTCTGCTCACCTGGAATTTAGTTGGTGAGGGAAAATTTGAGCAGAATGGGTTGACTCTGGTAATCTCTTATGTATAGGCACCAAGATCTTGGCAGACCAAGTGGTAGGGACCACACTTATATAGTTTTTCTGTCAGTGGGAGTGAGCAAGGAACATATACAGGGTTGAATCATATGGAATGTGTCCTGTCATCAAACTCCCTGTCAGTGGTGGCTCTGAATGAGAACTATATTGTATCAGAAGGGATGACGCAGGGATCTTCCACTGTGTAAAACCTTAGTTAGCCCATAAATAAAATATGACCTGAACCGACCATCTCCTAAATTTGATCTAGGCTATCAGAGCCAGCATTTTTATTAAGACATGAAATTACAAATGCACACAAGGCACTGTCAAGTCTAATGCAAAGGGCTTAAACATGAACCAGAACTAAAATCTTCACTTTATCAACAGGGGAGGGGGGTCAAAACACTGACTATTCTTCCAAAAGACCCAAGTTCAATTCCCAGCACCCACTTGGCAGCTCACAGCTGTTTGTAAATCCAGTTCCAGCTTGTCTGACACCTCACACCCATGTTCAGGCAAAACACCAATAACACGAAATAAAAAAGAATTATTTAAAAAAATTAATGATCTTTTTTTCTTTTTGTTTTTATTAATTACAATTTATTCACATTGTATCCCCCCTGTAGCTCCCTCACTCCTCCTCTCCCAGTCCCACCTCCCTCCCCCCGCCCCCCCCCTGTCCTTCCCCCAGTCCACTGATGGAGGAGGTCTTCCTCCCCTTCCTTCGGATCCTAGTCTATCAGGTCTCATCAGGAGTGGTTGCATTGTCTTCCTCTGTGGCCTGGTAAGGCTGCTCCCCCATCAGGGGGAGGTGATCAAAGAGCAGGCCAATGAGTTCACATCAGACAATCCCTTATTCCCATTACTATGGAATCCACTTGGACACTGAACTGCCATGGGCTACATCTGTACAGGGGTTCTTGGTTATCTTCCTTGGTTGGAGCATAAGTCTCAAAAAAGACTTCTGTGCTCAGATTTTTTTATTTTGTTTCTCTCCTTTTCGATTCTGTTCTCTCCAGGTCTTGCTATCTCCTCCTTCTTTCATAAGATTCCCTGAACTCTGCCCAAGTTTGGCTATAAGTCTCAGCATCTGCTCTGATACCCTGCAGGATAGAATATATGAGCAGATATTAGGCTGCATTTTTCTCAGGTTCACTCATTGATCAGGAGAAAACTGTAATATAATTTCTTTCACAAGCCTCTTAGAAGAATCGATTCAGGAAATTCAAATAAAACTGTAAGGTGCTACCTGTCTTAAAAATATGTTTTTTTATTTTGTTTTATGTGTATCATTTTATGGATATAGTTGTTTTGCATAGACCTATGTCCATGAACTATGTGTATGCAGTACCCATGACAGCCCGAAAATGGCATCTAATTTTCTGCTACTGGAATTACAGATAGTTGTGAGCCACCTTGTAGGTACTGGAAATTGAACTCAGGTTGTCTGAAAGAACAGCCAGTGTTCTTAACTACTGAGCTATCTTTGCAGACCTAGAGTCTTTAATATTTGTTTTTGAGTCAAGATTCTCAGTAGTAGTCCTGGATATCCTGACACTCCCATAGACTATGCTGGCCATGAACTCACAAAGATTTACCTGCTTCTATCTCCCAAATGGGAAGATTAAAAGTATGAGTTACCTTTCTGGCTTATAGTTATTATTATTATTTGTTAGACTGCGGTCATTTAAAAAGATTCATGGTACTGGCATACAAACAGAATGGTGGATCAATGGAACCGAACAGAAGACTCAGAAATAAACCCACACATTTATGGACACCTGATTTTTGAGAAAGATACTAAAAGCATATAATAGAAAAAGATAGCATCTTCAACAAATGGTGCTGGTCTAATTGGATGTCTACATGTAGAAAAATACAAATAAATCCATACTCATCATCCTGCAAAAAACTAAAGTCCAAGTGGATCAAAGACCTCAACATAAAATCAAATTAAATCAGTTAGAAGAGAAAGTGAGGAAGAGCCTTGAACTCATTGATACAGGAGACAACTTCCTAAAGAGAACACCAACAGCACAGGCTCTAAGAGCACCAATCAATAAATGGGACCTTATGAAACTGAAAAGCTTCTGTAAAGCAAAAGACACTGTCATCAAAACAAAACGAATGCTTATAGATTGGAAAAGAATCTTCAACCCTCTATCTGACAGAGGGCTAATGTCTAGTATATATAAAAAAGTAAAGAAGTTGAAAAGCAACAAATCAAGTAATCCAATTAAAAAACGGGGAACAGAGCTAAACAGAATTCTCAATAGAGGAACATCGAATGGCAGAGAAACACTTAAAGAAATGCTCAACCTCATTAGCCATCACAGAAATGCAAATCAAAATGACACTGAGATTTCAACTTACACCCATCAGAATAGCCAAGATCAAAAACACAGTGACAACACATGCTGGAGAGGTTATAGAGAAAGGGAAACCCTCCTCCACTGCTGGTGAGAATGAAAACTGGTACAACCACTCTGGAAATCAATCTGGAGCTTTCTCAGACAACTAGGAATAGCGCTTCCTCAAGATCCAGCCGTATCACTCCTAGACATATATCCAAAAGAGGCTCAAGTACACAATAAGGACATTTGCTCATTGTAGCAGCTTTATTTATAATAGCCAGCAGCTGGAAACAACCCAGATGCCCCTCCACTAAAGAATGGAAACAGAAATTGTGGTACATCTACACAATGGAATATTACTCAGCAATGAAAAACAAAGAAATTATGAAATGTGCAGGTAAATGATGGGAACTTGGAAAGATCATCCTGAGGGAGGTATCCCAGAAGCAGAAAGACACACACGGTATATACTCACTCATATAGACATACAATATAGGATAAACCTACTAAAATCTGTACACCTAAAGAAACTAATCAAGAGGGAGGACTCTGGCTAAAATGCTCAAACCCCATCCGGAAAGACAAAGAGGATGGACATCAGAAGAAGAAGAAAACAGGAAACAAGTTAGGAGCCTGCCACAGAGGGTCTCTGAAAGGCTCTACTTGCAGACTAGCAAATTAGATGCTGAGACTTATGGCCAACTGTTGGGCAGAGTGAATGGAATCTTATGGAAGAAGTGGGAAATAGTAAGATCTGGAGAGGACAGGAGCTCCACAAGGAGAGCAATAGAACCAAAAAATCTGAGCGCAGGGGACTTTCCTGAGACTCATACGCCAACCAAGTACTATACGTGGAGATAACCTAGAACCCCTGTACAGATGTAGCCCATGGAAGTTCAGTGTCCAAGTGGGTTCCATAGTAATGGGAAGAGGAACTGTCTCTGACATGAACTGATTGGTCTGCTCTTTGATCACCTCCCCCTGGGGGTGGGGGGGAGCAGCCTTACCAGGCCACAGAGGAAGACAATGCAGCTACTCCTGATGAGACCTGATAGACTAGGTTCAGAAGGAAGGAGAAGATCTCCCCCATCAGTGGACTTGGGAAGGGGCATGCATGGAGAAGGAAGAGGGAAGGTGGAATTGGGAGGGGAGGAGAAAAGGGTAAAAATAAATAAATAAATAAACAAATAAATAAATAAATAAATAACAAAAGCCATCTGTTAACACCAAAAAAAAAAAAAAAAAAAAAAAAAAAAAAAAAAAAAAAAAAAAAA
>NW_026596079.1:20210705-20233322 GCF_907164565.1 Psammomys obesus | reverse complement strand
AAAAAAAAAAAAAAAAAAAAAAAAAAAAAAAAAAAAAAAAAAAAAAGGTAGCTATCCCTGAATCCCTGATCTCAAGCTGTTCTATAGAGCAACAGTAATAAAAACTCCATGGCACTGGCATAGAAACAGACTGGTGGACAAATGGAATCAAATTGAAAGCCCAAAAATAAGCCCACACACCTACAGACACTTAATTATTGACAAAGGAGCAAAAAACATACAATGGTAAAAAGAAAGCATCTTCAAAATTGGTGCTAGTCTAACTTGATGTCTACATGTAAAAAGTGCAAATAGATCCATATTTATCACCCTGCACAAAAGTAAAGTCTAAGTTGATCAAGTCCTCAATGTAAAACCAGGCACACTTAATCCACTAGAAGAAAAAGTGGCGAAGAACCTTGAACTCACTGGCACAGGAAACAACTTTCTAAAGAGAACAGCACATGCTCTAAGATCAACAATTAATAAATAGGACCTCATGAAACTGAGAAGCTTCTGTAAAGCAAAGGACACTGTCAATAGAACAAAATGATCTTCACCAATCCTACATCTGATAGAGGATAATATCCAAAACATATGAAGAACTCAAGAAATTAAACTCCAACAAAATAATCCAATTTTAAAAACAGGATATTGAACTAAACAGTGAATTCTCAACAGAATATTTTTGAATGGTGGGAAACACTTAAAGAAATGCTCAACATCCTTAGTCATCAGAGAATTGCAAATGAAAAGAACTCTGAGATTCCATCTTACACCCCTCTAAATGGCTAAGATAAAAAACTCAAGTGACAGCACATGCTGCTGAGGATGTGGAGAAAGGGGAACTCTCCTCCAGTGCTGGTGGGAGTGAAAACTTGTACAAGGACTTCAGAAATCAATCTGGCCCTTTCTCAAATAATTGGTAATAGTGCTACCAGAGTTCACAGTTATACCCCTCCTGGGTATATACCCAAAAGATGCTCCACCACACAAAAAGGACATTTGCTCAACTATGTTTATAGCAGCTATATTCATAATAGCCAGAATCTGGAAACAACTTAGATGTCCCTCAATTGAAGAACAGATACAGAAATTGTGTTGCATTTAATACAACAGAATACTACTCAGTTATTAAAAACAAGGAAATCATGAAATTTGCCTACAAATGGATGTGCCTAGAAAAAAACCATCCTAGAAAAAAACAAAGAGATACACATGGTATATACTCACTTATAAGAAGATATTAACCATATAACACAGAATAGACATACTACAATTGGCAGACCTAATAAAGCTAAATAACAAGGAGAACCTTAGTGAGGATGCTTAATTCTTAGTGAGAAGGTCAAATAGAATAGGCACCAAAAGTGGTTGAAAAGAGGGAACAGGATGGGAACCTACCATAGATGTCCTCTATAAGACTCCACCCAGCAGGGGATAGAACCAGATGCTAAGCCTCACAGCCAAACTTTGGGCAGAGCACAGGATGTCTTAGGAAAGAGTGAGGGAATAGATGGACCTGGAGGGGACAGGAGCTCCCTGAGAAGACCAACAGAGCCAACAATTCTGGGCCCAGAAGTCCTACACAGACTGAAGCACCAACCATGGAGAGAACCCCTGATCTTATGTAGCCCATGGGCAGCTCAATCTACACAGGGGTTCCCTAGAAGAGGAACAAGGGCTGTCCCTGACATGGATTCTGTTGCCTGTTCTTTGTTTGTTCGCTTCTTTGTTTATTTTCTTTCTTAAATTATTTTATTTTTTATTATTTTATCATTTTATTGTTTTATTAATTATAATTTATTCACTTTGTATCCCAGCTGTAGCTCTCTCCCTTGTCCCCTCCCAATCTCTCTCTCTCTCTCTCTCTCTCTCTCTCTCTCTCTCTCTCTCTCTCTCTCTCTCTTTCTCTCTCTCTCTCTCTTTCTCCCATGTTCTTCCTCCAGTTCACTGCTAGGGTAGGTCCTCCTCCCCTTCCATCTCATGCTAGCCTATCAAGTCTCATCAGGACTGGCTGCATTGTCTTCCTCTGTGGCCTGGTAAGGCTGCTACCCCCTCTACAATGGGAGGTGATCAAAGAGCCAGCCACTGAAATCATGTCAGAGACAGACCCTGCTCCCCTTACAAAGGAGCCCATTTGGAGACTGTGCTGCCACAGGCTACCCCTGTGCAAGAGTTCTAGGTTATCTCCATGCACAGTCCTTGGTTAGAGTATCAGTCTCAGAAAAGACCCCTGGGCCCAGATGTATTGGTTCTATTGATATCCTTGTGGAGCTCCTCTCCTCTCCAGGTCTTTCTATCTCCCCCCTTCTTTCATAAGATTTCTTGCACTTTGTCCAAAGTTTGGCTATGAGTCTTAGCATCTGCTTAATTATGCTGCTGAATAGAGTCTTTTGGAGGCCCTCTGTGATAGGCTCCTGTTTGTTTCCTGTTTTCATCCTCTTCCCATGTCTGTCCTATTTGCCTTTCTGAATGAGGATTGATCATTTTCCTCAGGGTCCTTCTTGCTTAGCTTCTTTAGGTGCACAGATTTTAGTATGTTTATCCTATATTATATGGCTAATATCCACTTATAAGTGAGTATATACCATGTGTGTTTTCTGCTTTTGGGTTATCTCACTTAGGATGATCTTTTCTAGTTCTATCCATTTGCCTGCAAATTTCATGACTGGCTAAGATCAAAAATTCAAGTGACAGCACATGCTGGAGAGGATGTGGAGAAAAAGGAGCCCTCCGCCACTGCTGGTGAAAATGTAAACTTTTACAACCACTCTGGAAATCAATCTGATGCTTTCTCAGACAATTAGGAATAGTGCTATCTCAAGATCCAGCTATACCACTCCTAGACATATATCCAAAAGATGTTCCACAATACAACAATGACATTTGTTCAACCCTGTTCGTAGCAGCTTTCACTCATAATAGCCAGAATTTGGAAACAATATAGATATCCCTCAATTGAGGTACGGATACAGAAATTGTGGTATATTTATACTGTGGAATACTACTGAGCAATTAAAAACAAAGAAATCATGCAATTTGCAAGCAAATGGATGGAACTGTTGACTGCTCTTGGATCACTTCGCCTGTGTGTGTGTGTGTGTGTGTGTGTGTGTGTGTGTGTGTGTGTGTGTGTGTGTTGGGGTTTGGAGGGACTTGCCAGGCCACAGAGAAAGAGGATTCAGGCAGTCCTAATGAAACTTGATAGGCTGGGGTCAGATGTTAAGTGAAGAGGGTTCACACCTTTCTGAGGGATAGGGAGGGGGATAAGGAGCAAGAGAAAGGGAGGGTGGGACTAGAAGGAGATGAGGGGATGGGTTACAATCAGGATATGAAGTGAATAAATTATAACAAAAATAAATTTTTGAAAAAGGCAAATGTTAACTAGACACTAAAAGATCTCAGTGCATATTCTCTGCCTTTAATCAAAGAGTGAGAAACATGAGCACCTCTCAAAACATCTGACTTTTCAGATATTGCTAATTATTCACAGATCTCAAAATGACCCCAGAAGATCTTCTCAGCAAAACAGACGGTTACAAACTGGAGTTCCGACCTCAATACTGGCACAGAAACCTATTGGCTATGCCATTATTGCAAAATGCTGCCACTTGGCTCTCTGCATCCTTCAGGGACTGACCACATTCTACCATAGGTTTTATGAGATTTTCATAATTAATCTTGAGTTTTCAACTTATTTGGATTAAGATCCGCAGAAAATAATTATAAAGCACACCTCTGGGTGAATCTGTGAGTATATTTATAGACAGATTTAAATCTAATCATGGGTTTAATTTTGGATGTGTACAAAAGTTGAACATACTGTGGGGTTATAGATACTGTGAATAGTGGGGATATGGAACAAGTAGACCTGTGTCTTTGAAATGCATATCTTGAACTGAACCCATCCTACCTTCATTCTCCATATGTGGACGTTACTGTGCCCTCCCTGACACACGTTAGGAAACCTTGGAAATTGTGGATAAAGTAGATATTTCCTTCTTAAGTTATTTGTGTCACATACTTTGTCACAGGCATGAAGAAGAAACAGCAGATAGCATTTGCTGTGATGTGAATATACTGACAAGAAAATCAGGCACAGTCAACAAGCACATATTTTAGGAGCTCTGAAATCAGTAACTTTTGTTAAGGAAATCTCAAGCCCGTTTGAACAAAAACAGTTAAAGGTCACATTAGCTCTCAAATGTTGATGGGAATCCAGCATAACTAGAGAAAGTTTGGAGAAGACTCACGTTTTATGATACATTCAATTTGTTATGGAGTCCAAACTTTTGTACCAAGCTTTTAGACTTTTATACCAATATGTTCCCAAGTAATTCTGATACAGATGTGACAGGAGTCACTCTATGAGAATCACTGCACCAGTTAAAGGAAGATTGAGAAGAATTATTTTTAAGTCGATCTGCTTTTTTATAGTATTTATCCTCTTTTAAAAATACTACTAAATATTCCTAGGCTGGAACCCAGTGCTTTCTAGAATGTCTAGCTATTTTGATTTGCTTACTTAGTAGTCATTGGAAGATGGATTTGCAAAAGTCCTACACATAGATCAAGATTGCAGAAACACAATATGAGTGCTTCGGACATTGCTCGCAGAGGATAGAAACTTGTTAGCCTGTAAGTTCACCAGGCTAACTTTCATACTCACCTTCTTCTCTCCTCTCAGCAGCCATAGGGCAGCCATAGCAGAGAGGTAATACAAATTTCCAGTGAACCAGATTCCTCATAAAGCTAAAGTTTTCCAACTGTTTAGGCTGTTTGATCCAAGACATTTTCTCACTTTGCTGCTCTGCAGGGAGTTGGGAGAGTCTCTTTGTCAATCAGAGATTAACTAGGGTGGAACTTTCAGCCATTGCCAGTTACTCATCAGAGTCGGACTCATGACAACAACTTGCCCTTGGGGAGCAAATGGAAATCATCTGGAAAACACCCTTAATAAAACTAAACAAATGTTCCCGGAATAAGACAAGGAAGTGAAATATAGTCACAATAGTTAAAGTCTCCATGGGATCCTATGTCTTCCCTCAATATTTACATTGATAATGGATGGCCAGTGAAGAACACACACAGTCACACACACACACACACACACACACACACACACACACACACACACACACAATCCTTTGCCTGCCAAATCTTCCTAAAGCATATCCAAAACTGTTAAACTGCACCCTCTTCCCTGAGCTCCATTTTCTGGCCTCTGCCTGCATTCACAGAGGACTGCCAGTACAGGGACAAAACAAGAGCCCTGGCAATATGGCACCACCGAAGATCAACTCTCCTACTACAACAAACCATAGATATCCTAACACAGCTGAATATTAAGAAAAATTTTTTAAATCCAATCTTATTAAGATGATAGAGGCCTTTAAAGAGGAAACAAACAAATCCCTTACAGAAATACAGAAAAACACCATCAAACAAATGAAATAAATGAATAAAATTGTTCAAGACCAGATAATGTAAATAGAAGCAATAAAGAAAATACAAACTGAGGAATTCCTGAAGAAGAAATACCTAAGTAAGAAAACAGAAACTACAGGCATATGCAAAACTAACAGAAAATAAAAGATGGAAGAGAGAATGTCAGGCAGAGAAGATATGACAGAGAAATTGAGACATTGGTCAAAGAAAATGCTAAATCTAAAAAGTTTCTTACACAAAACATTCAAGAAATTTGGGACACTATAAAAAGACCCAACCTAAGAGTAATAGGAAGAAAAGAAGATTTTCAGCTCAAAGTCTCAGAAAACATTTTCAACAAAAACATAGAAAAAAAAATTTTCCTAACCTAAAGAAAGAGAAGCCAATAAAGGTAAACAAAACTTCTAGAACACCAAGTAAATTGGACCAAAAATAAAAATTCTCTTGCCACGTAATAGTCAAAATACTAAATGTAGAAAACAAAGAAGAAATATGAAGAAGCCACAAGGGGAAAAGGCCAAGTAACATATGAAGGCAGACCTATTAGAATTATACTTGACTTCTCTTCAGAGACTTTAAAAGCCAGAAGGGCCTGGGCATATGTCTTGTTGTCTCTCAGAGAGACCACAGATGCCAGCCCAGACTAATACACTCAGCAAAACTTTCAATCACTATAGATGAAGAAAACAAAATATTCCACAACAACATCAAATTTAAATAATGTCCAAAAATCCAGCTCTACAGAAGAAACTAGAAAAAACAACCTCCAACCCAAGGAGGTTTACCACATCCAAGAAAAGACAGGAAATAAGTAATTCCACACAAGCAAAACCAAAATAAATAAAACATGCCCACAAATACACACTCACACACAAACACACACATACAAAAAACTACCAACATCAAAATAACAGGCATTAACAATCATTAGTCTTTAATATCTCTCAATGGACTCAATTCCCCAATAAAAAGATACAGCCTATCAGAATGGATGAGAGAACAGGATCCATCATTCTGCTGCATACAAGAAACACACGTCAACATCAAAGATAGATTTTATCTCAGAATAAAGTGCTGGAAAAAGATATTTCAAGTAAACAGAATCAAGATGGAGTAGCCATTCTAACATCTGCTAAAACAGACTTCCAACCAAATTTAATTAAAGAAATGGAAAATGTTACTTCATACTCATCAAAGGAAAAATGCACCAAGATGACATTTCAATTCTGAATATCTATGCCTCAAATGCAAGGGGACAACATTTGTAAAAGAAACATTACTAAAGCTTAAATCACAATTTGAGCCCCACACAACAGCCAAACTTTTGGCAGAGCATAGGGAGTCTTTTGGAAAAAGTGGGGGATATAAGGACCCAGAAGAGGCAGGAGCTCCACAGGAAACCAACAAAGAAAAAAAAAAAAAAAAAAAACCTGGGCCATAAGGGGCCCTGTAGATGCACCAAATAAGGACCTAAGGACCTTGCATGGAGAGTATCTAGACCCCTTACTCAGATGTAGCCCAATAGGTGGCTCAGTCTCCATGTGGGCTCTGAGTAAGGGAGGCAGGGGCTGTCTCTGTCATAACTCAATTGCTTGCTCTTTGATCACTATCCTCTTGCAATTAGGCCTTACCAGGCCACAGAGGAAGAGGATCTAGGCAGTCCTGATGAGACTTGATAGCCTAGGTTCAGACAGTAGGGGAGGAGGACTCCCCATTTCAGTGGAATAGGGGAAGGGGATAGGAAGAAGAAGGAGGTAGGGTCGAACCAGGAGGAGATGAGGAAGGGGGCTAAAACAGCTATATAAAATGAATAAATTGTAATAAATAAATAAGAAAAATAAAAAAGTACATCAGTGTAATCTACCATATAAAAAAACTGAAAGAAAATAAACCACATGAAGATCTCATTAGATGCTGAAAAAGCCTTTGGTGAAATCCTACACTACTTCATGATGGAGTGGACAAGAGCTCCACAGGAGACCAACAGAGCCAAAAAAAAAAAAAAAAAAAACCAAACCAAAACAAACAAACAAAAAAAACCTCTCAGCTCAGGTCGGGCTACAGAGACTGATGAGTCAACAAAGGACCATGCATGGAGAGGACCTACACCCCCTACTCAGATGTAGCCAATGGGCAGCTCAGTCTCCATATGGGTTCTCCAGTAAGGGGAGCATAGGGCAGTCACTGATATGAACTCAGTTGCCTGCTCTTTGATCACCTCCCTCTGGCAAAGTGGCCTGACTATGCCAGAGAGAAAGAGGATCCAGACAGTCTTTTCTCTTTTTTCTCATATTTTATTTATTTTTTAATTTATTACAGTTTATTCACTTTGTATCCCAGCTGTAGAGCCAGCCCTGTCCCCTCCCAAACCTACTGCCCCTCCCTCTTCCATGCCCCTCCCCCAGTCCACTGATACAAGAGGTCCTCCTACCCTTCCATCTGACCCTAGCCTATCAGGTCTCATCAGGACTGGTTGCATTGTCTTCCTCTATGGCCTGGTAAGGCTGCTCCCCCATCAAGGGGAGGTGATCAAAGAACCAGCCACTGAGTTCATGTCAGACACAGTCCCTGCTTCCCTGACTAGGGTACCCACTTGGACACTGAGCTGCCATAGCAACATCTGTGTGCAGGGGTTCTAGGTTATCTCCATGCATGGTCCGTGGTTGGAGTATCAGTCTCTGAAGGGACCCCATGACCCAGTTTTTTCTTTTCTTTTCTTTTTTTTTTTTTTTTTTTTTTTTCTGTTGGGCTCCTTGTGGAGCTCCTGTCCCATCTTTCATAAAATTCCCTGCACTCTGCCCAAAGTTTGGCTATGAGTCTCAGCATGTTTCAATACCCTGCTGGATAGAGTCTTTCACAGGCCCTCTATGGTAGGCTCCTTTATTGTTCCTTGTTTTCACCTTCTTCCAATGTCAGCAATTAAAAATAATGAAATCATGAAATTTGCATGCAAATAGTGGGAACTAGAAAAGATCATTCTGAGTAAGGTATCCCAGAAGCAGAAAGACAAACATGGTTTATATTCACTTATAAATGGATATTATACACATAATATAGGATAAACATACTAAAATCTGTATACCTAATGTAGTTAAGCAAGAAGGAAGACCCTGTGTAAGATGATCAATCCTCAGTCAGAAAGGCAAATGGGATAGACATCAGAAAAGGGAGAAAATAGTCTTGATGAGACCTGATAGGCGAGGGTAGATAGTAGTGGGGAAGACCTTCCCTATTAGTGGACTTTGGGAGAGATATAGGGGACAAATAGGGAGGAAGCATAGAACTGGGAGATGTGAGAGGGAGCTACAGCTGGGATACAAAGTGAATAAATTGTAATTAATATTATTATTAATAATAATGGAAACAAAACAAAATCGTGGAGAAATCTGAGATACAAGGTACATACCAAAACACAATAAAGGAGATATACAGCTAGTTGATAGTCAGCATAGAATTAAATGGATAGAAACTTAAAACAATTCCATTGAATTCAGGGACAGGACGAGGCTGTCCACTCTCTGTGTCTCTCTGCCTTTTAGTTAGCTTGGCTAAGGGTTTGTCGATCTTGTTGATTTTCTCAAAGAACCAGCTCTTGGTTTCATTGATTCTTTGAATTGTTTTATTTGTTTCTAATTGATTGATTTCAGCCCTGAGTTTGATTATTTCCAGCCGTCTACTCCTTTTTGGTGTGTCTGCTTCTTCTTTTTCTAGGGTTTTTAAGTGGGCCATTAAGTTGCTTGAATGAGCTGTCTCGAATTTCTTCTTGAAGGCACTTAGTGCTATGAACTTTCCTCTTAGCACTGCTTTCATTGTGTCCCACAAGTTTGGGTATGTTGTGTCTTCATTTTCATTGAGTTCTAGGAAGACTTTAATTTATTTCTTTATTTCTTCCCTGACCCAGCTGTCATTTAGTAACAAGTTGTTCAGTTTCCATTGTGTGTGTAGGCTTTTTGCTATTTCTGTTGTTGTTGAAGTCCAGCTTTATTTCATGGTGATCAGACAAGATACAAGGGATTATTTCAGTCTTCTTGTATCTGTTGAGGCTTGCTTTGTGACCAACTATATGGTCTATTTTGGAGAAGGTTCCATGAGGTGCTGAGAAGAAGGTAAATTCTTTTGTGTTTGGGTGTAAAGTTCTGTAGATGTCTGTGAGGTCCATTTGATTCATGACCTCTGTCAGAGATATTGTTTCTTTGTTTAATTTCTGTTTTGTTGACCTGTTCTTTGTTGAGAGTGGGGTATTGAAGTCTCCGACTATTAATGTGTGGGGGTCTATATGTGGTTTAAATTTTATCAATGTTTCTTTTACAAATGTGGGTGCTCTTGTATTTGGGGCATAGATGTTCAGGATTGTGATGTCTTCTTGGTGGAATTTTCCCTTGGTGAGTATGAAGTGTCCTTCCCCATCTCTTTTTATTAATTTTGGTTGAAAGTCTATTTTATCAGATATTAGAATGGCCACTCCTGCTTGTTTCTTGGGTCCATTTGCTTGGAAAGTCATCTTCCAACCTTTTACCCTCAGGTAATGTCTATCTTAGGTGTGCCTCTATCTAATGTGCCTTAGGTGTGTTTCTTGTATGCAACAGATTGCTGGGTTTTGTTTATGTATCCATTCTGTTAATCTGTGTCTTTTTACTGGAGAGTTGAGTCCATTGATGTTGAGAGAGATTAATGACCAGTGGCTGTTAGATCCTTTGATTTTGATGTTGGCTGTGGTCATAAGGTTGTGTGCTTGGTTGCTTTTTGTTTTAGTGTAGTAAGGTTAATTATTTCCTGTGTTTTCTTGACAGAAGCTAATTTTCTTGGGTTGTATTTTCCCTTCCAGTGTCTTCTGTAATGCTGGATTTGTGTGTAGGTATTGTTGAAATTCTGTGAGTTCCCCATCCTTGAGTGTCTCTTCCTAACATATCAATTACCTGCTATGTCATAGACCTAGTTGTTTTTAATTCCAGTGGAGAGACCGCAGGTTCTCAAGACCAAGTCTAATATGACATCGTGTTACATATTATATTTAACAGGATATTTTTCTTTCTTTTTTTTCTGACATCTGTTAAGTAGACTTGCTACTTTTATCTCTAAATGCAAGTAACAAGAGCTTGTGTACTCTCATGAGGTCCTCAAATTACTAATACCTTTGGTTTCAGAACCCAATTCCTCTTTGACTTGGTCACCAAAGCAAAGGCCAGTGGCTTTCAGGGTCATCTGTAGAATAATATTTTGGAATTGTTTTTTTTTTTTTTTTTTTTGGCAGTCTTTTCTTCAAAAATGTTAGCATTTGTGGTAGTGAGGATATCCAAATGAAAAAAAAAAAAAACATAGTCAGACCTTTTCCCTACCATGACTGATTTCCCAGATTATCATTCAGAGGTGACTTCTCTTCCAGGGAGCTCCATTATGCACAAATCTCAAGCTCCTGCTGAGGTTGATGATGTAGCTCAGGGCAGACCAATTGTCTGACATTCTTGAAGCCCTACTAAGTTCCATTGCCAATAGACCGCCCCTCCCCAAGAAGAAAAATGGAATACCCTTTTCTATTAAAAATCATTGATAGACTAGGATCAGATAGAAGGAGAAGAGGACCTCCCCTACCAGTGGACTATGGGAGGGGCATAGAGGGAGAAGAGGGAGAGAGGGAGGGTGGAATTGGGAGGAGATGAAGAAGGGGACCACAGCCAGGATACAAAGTGAATAAATTGTAATAAATAATAAATTTCAAAATTTCAAAAAAACTCATTGTCTTTCAGACTTCGGCCCTGCTATGATTACTCACTCACCTGTTGGCCCATTTTTCTACTTGTCCACTTCGTCTACACTTCTGGCATCAGTAGATGCAAGCTGATCTACTTTTAATGTCTAACTTTACAGCCTGCGTGATCACTTTCTGAAACCTTAGTCCCAACCTCTCCAAGTGAAGTGCATTTTGGTGTATTTCCAAAGTTAAGCTTGAGAACTGCCTTCACATCAGCTAAGGTTTATTGATGTCTACACCCCAAACACTGTGCTGATTGTAGTACGGCAGACATTCAGAGCTGATTTCCAGGCTGTGACCCTGAGGGGCTCTCTCTTACAGAAGTCTCCTGCTGTCTTACTCTCCACTTTTCATGATCTCAGTTTCTCTTACAGCAGACCTCTGAGGTCAGCACCACCATAAATCCCACTTTTCAGATAAGAAAACTGAGGAACAGTGGTGAAGAACAGCCCGTGCTAAGTCAGCAAGTGGGGTTGCTTGCCTCTGAGTGTGGTACAGTCTAGCTCCACTTATGAGTCAGCAGAGTGACTCTACAATTACAGCCCTTGGTTTCAACCTAACTAAGAAAAACAACTGTTTCTAAAAGTGAAATCTGGTGATTATTTAGTGTGGGGGTTCAAGTGAAATTTAAGTATGACCAATATAAAGTCCCCATCCTTAAGCTACTCTTCTATTCTGTGTTCATCCACAAATGTTTAACTCTTTAGCCCTTTCCCTTTTACACCAGAGATCCTCAAGTTCTAACGTGCTTAAACTCTATAGGCCCTCTGTTGAGAACTAGTTTAGTTCTTAGCATAACTGTGGCTTCTCTTTTAACACCTGCTGTAGCTTTACCATATCAGAAGCCATTTTATCTCCAAGTCTCCAATTTGATCATAAGGTGAAATTAAGTTCAAGTTCGGGCCTATGTGCCTGAGACCAGGATACAATTCAATCATTCAATACTTGCTGCTTAGAATAAAACAGTAGATAATAAATACATTTTCTGCTTAAGTTAAAGATCAAAACATGCTGCTATGCTCCTTACTCCCAGAAATCTGGAAAGCTCCCCTTCTTAAATCCTAGCCTATCAGCTTGAAGTGCTTTGTCTAGCTACTGAGGTACAACACAACACACCTGTACTAAAATAGATTACATTTAGCTAGTCAGAATGATGAAATGCTGCCTCCTACCCCCACTTCCTGCACCTGGTTACCTCGTTGTTACCTAGTTATGGCTTTTTTATTGTGTAAAACAAACAAACAAACAAACAAATAAACAAGAGCCTTAGAAACAGACTGGAATCATAGTCTGCCCCTTGAGTCCAGATTATAGCCCTGACCAGTCAGTTTTTGTTCAGCATTTAATAAACTCCCCTCAATCTGAATCTTGTGTCTGAGTGGTCAGGATGCAACTATTCCTAAACCCATAACACTCAGAAAAAAGTTCAGGATAATAAGACTATGGGAAAAAATTTGATCTCTAATGCTTATTTGAATTAAATATATTAAATTATATGTACAGTATTTTTGCTTATACACGTACTTATAAACAATGCATGTAGATAACCTAGAACCCCTGCACAGATGTAGCCCATGGCAGTTCAGTGTCCAGGTGGGTATAGTAATGGGAACAGGGACTGCCTCTGACATAATCTGATTGGCCTGCTCTTTAATCATCTCCCCCTGAGGGGAGAGCAGCCTTACCAGGCCACAGAAGATGACAATGCAGCCACTCCTGATGAGATCTGATAGACTAAGATCAGAAGGAAGGAGAGGGGGACCTCCCCTATCAGTGGATTTGGGGAGGGGCATGCATGAAGAAGGGGGAAGAAAGGTGGGATTAGGAGGGGAGGAAGGAGGGGTTTTTAGGGGTGGATACAAAGTGAATAAAGTGTAGTTAATAAAAGTTAAAAAATAAAGTAAAACAAGACAAAAACAAAACAAAACAAAAACATACAAAACTGGCTACCTATTTCAAGATTTTTTAAAAAATGAATACATTTTCACAAAGTAAATAAAAATAAAAATGTTAATTAAAATGTACACTATCAAATATTACTTCAGGGAAACAGACTCCTGTGCCCTAAAATGACACTTGTGAGGCAGGTATGATGTCATTTCAGGTATGAGTTCATTTTCTCAGGGAGAATAATTTTCAGCTTGGCAATCCTGACTATGAAAGTCCTGCGTGTAGTATGCTGCCAACGGTCTCACTTCCGTTCTGAGAAACTTCCTTCTGGGCATCATCTGCTGCCAGAGGATGTGAAAGCATTTGCTTAGTATATCCACCTCTGTTTTCACATGCAGCCAACCGACTGCATGAAAATGGTTTGTTGGGTCCTTACTTGTCTCTCCTATCAGGCACATGCCGCAGGTCCCAGCAGGAAAGAAAGACAAATTTCATCCGTTAACGAACTTGATTTGTAGGTCACATAAAATTGGAGAGATCTTCTTGTGCCACAGTAAATGATCATCTGCACGTGCTCACACGTAAAAGATATCCCTTATGTTGTCTTCAGTGCCAAATTAAATTCACTTTTAATGTGATATCAAACATTTGTTCTGGGAAAAGGAAAAAGGGTTTCTAAGAATTGGAAGCTGCTCCAGGCGCAATTAAGTGTCCATTACTGAGAAATGTGGCAGCCCTTAAAAATTAATGTGGAATCTCGGACTTGATTGCTAACTGAGTTATGTGTTCTGGCTTCTAGGGAAAGAGAAAGGGGGATCTTATTGGTGGTCAGGTAGCAGAAAGCCACAGGAAGGCATTTATGTCTCTTTGTTCTGTTACAGAAAAGAGACAAAAATTATCAGAAGAGAAGGAGTTAAGATTCCAGGAGACAGACTTTCTCAACAGAGAGAAACTGGCTTCTTGGAGTGAAGAAGACACAGGAAAACACTATTCCAAGAAAAAGGAGTTTGTAAGCAGTCTGGAAAGACTGAAAACATCAGCTAGAAAAATTAAGCTTTGCTTTACCAAAACTGTAGGAAGTTTGGAGAAGCAGTAAAATTCAAAATCTAGAAGCATTCAACTTTCACAACCTAAAAACATGACTTCATTATCATTTGTGTATATTTTAAAAGTCAGAGTTCAAAATGATGATGATTTCCATTTATTTACATTTCTAAGACAATCACTAGGTGCAATCGATTATGCTATTTATTATAGTTGAGGTAAACAACCATAAGAAAAATAGGAACAACTCTCATCTTATAATTATTAGTAAAGAAATTTTGCCATGAAAAGGTTAATAATTGGCCTAAGGTGATAGCATCTCTAAGTAAGAGAGCCAGAGTCTGGACCACTTTCTCGGTGATCTCTAAATATGAGCTTTTAATCCTTAAGCCAATTTCACCTTCCATAAAGCATTCTACAGGTAATCAAATCCTAGCCATATAGCACAGCCTAGCAATTAACTGTCAACCCTGCTTACATTATATTATTGATGAGAAATCTGAGATTTAAAAATGATGTTAAATAAACTCTCCAGGCTTACGTAACTAGAAGAAAAACCGAGGTTCCAATTTCTAAGCCATTGTCATCTACTGAGTATAGTATTTTTAAACATAAAAATAATTCTGGGTGTGGTTTTGCATGCCTATAATCCCTAAACTTGAGAGGTAAAGGCAGTAAGATTATAAATTCACAATCTCACTGAGCTATATAACTGATTAAATCTAGCCTGAGCCACATGGTGACAGACCCTGTCTTTATATCCTGTTGGTAAGTAAAGACACAAAGAGCAAGAGTTCAAAGCTGAGCTCAGCTATACAGCAAGTTTGAGGCTGAGGTGGGCCACAGGAGACCCTATATCAAGAAACAGAAGTCAGAAACCAAGTGAATGAAAAAGAGGTAGAGCTGGCAATGTGGTTGAGAAAAGAGTCTTCGCCTAAAGTGCTCAAGACGTTATGGTTATGTTCATTCCTAGCCTAGCAGGTAAGACAAATACAGATGTATTTTTCATCAGTCTAATTTATACTAAGAATTTCTGTGTGTCCAATAGTTTCTTTTCAAATTTTACTTTCATTTATAAAGTGAACAAAGATTCAGAGTTATTGAGCAACAGCAATCTCTGGGGAGTGCTTTGGCAGCCTTCATAAAGACGTGTTTTTAAAGGCTTTCATTTTTGTTTTGTAAACAAACTCATGGATTAATATAAAGCAGAATCTTTCCTGCCCATTTTTCAGTTCACCATACTCACGATAGCTTATCTCTCAGGCAGGAATGCTGACCTTCCAGCAATTTCCATACATAAAGATGCTTTGTTCACATTTGAAAGTTTTCTGGCAGATTTCCAGTTTACCTTAAGCCGTGCTGCCTCTGGAGTTTGATAAATGACAGATTCCGAATGTATTTGAGTTTGTCGGTTTGGAACTGCTAGAATACTCAAGACAAAACTGGCCAATTGTTAGAGTTAGCCCAGGATTAGGAGAAAGCGGCACGTCTTCCTGAGTACTGTTGGCCCTGAAACTAAGGAAGAACCAGGCAAATAATGCTAGTTGCTGGGTGAATGTCAATGAAATGTTACTTGAGAGTAACAGTAAGAGAACCCCGGTAAGTCTCCAGTAGCTCTAACATTAGTAGATGGGGACAAGGCAAACTTACAAATAACTGTAACATTTAGCATAATGACAATAGCAGTACAGTACATTTGTGTGAGCTCTTTCACAATAGAGTGAAATGATTTCCAAGTGAATTCACTTCAGGTCAATAAAGTTCTAAGAATCTGAACTTTCCTGGTAAAATACAACAAGTAAAACAGGATGACAGCCATCCTGCTCACATCAGGTGTGATTTTCATCATTTCTGGGAGAAGCTAATTCAGATTAACTAAAGCATCAAATCTAAGCTTTAAAATGACAGTTGTTCTGATTGGGAAATCAATGCTAGCAAGTGGTTCTTGAACCATGGTCATCTTCACTCTGTGTGTAAATGTCTTTATTGATTTCACACAATTACTGGCATTATTTGATATGATCTGTTTGTTGCTCTTTTTTTCTTTTGTTTTGTTTGTTTTGTTTTTCCAGGTGAATCTGAAGCAATGGAAGAAAGCCAGCTTACAGAGGAAAATCTATCCAGAGAAAAGTTACTTTTTCCAATCTTCCACATTATTATTAGTAAAGATTTTGAAAACTAGTGAAGTGAAATTTTGACATATCTCCCTATATAATGGGCTATGCCCATTTAACAATAGATGTAAGAGATGAATGTGTGAAAAGGTAGAAAACAGTTTGAGGGTGGCAGATAGTATAGATAGATGAGCTATAACACATTGTGTAATGTCCTCCAAAAATGTCCACATTACACTTTGGAGAATTTGAAAATATGTTAGCTAATATCACAGTTAGAAACATTTAGACATGTTAATGCTTTAGAGACCAGAACATTACCTTGAGTTGTCTTCATGGGTCCAGTGTTATCAACAGAGTTTTTACAACAGGAACATAGGGTATCGAAGAATAAAAGTAGATGTGGAAAACAAATCAACAGGTTGAAGAGCTGAGAGGAAGAGATAACAAAGAGAGGAACGTAGGCACCCTCTAGACCAATGGTTCCCAGCTTTCCAAATGCTGAGACCCCTTAATATAGTTCCTTGTATTCTGGTGATCCACAGCCATAAAATTATTTTGGCTGCTACTTCATAACTTTAATTTTGCTAATGTTATAAATAATAATGTAAATATATTATATGCAGGTTATCTGATATGTGACCCCTGTGAAAAGGTCATTCGACCTCCCCCCCCACACACACACACAAAGAAAGTCATGATCCACAGGTTGAGAAAAATCATACTAAACAGTGGAAAAGACAGGAACAATAGCTTTGATCTTGAAGGTAGCAGGAAGAAAGGACCCCTACCCACACCTTCATTTTAGAGTTCTGATCTTAGAACTGCAAACAACCTTTATTTCCAGAAGCTTCTAAGTTTTTATTAATTGTAACAACAATAGAAAACTGACACACTGTCCTGTATTGCAAGGGTCAGATCCTTAGGTCTATGGAAAACCATGAGGTCACAAAATGATTCATGGAAAGGACAACAAAACACAAAGTCAACTTTCTCAAAAACTGAACCCGGGGCTGCTGAGATAACACAGTGCTTAGTAGTACTTTCTGCTCTTTGTAGAGGGTGATATAATTCCCAACACCCAAGCACAGCATCTCACACCTAAATGCCTGTAACTCCAGCCCCAGGGGATCTGACATATTCCCCTGACCTCCCTACTAACCCACAAACACAGCATACATCCACAAAGAGACACACATACACATGAGTTAAGATTAAAAGTAATCTTTAAATAAACAGAGCCAATTTAATCTTGACCCTGAGGACATGAGGCAGATCCTCTGGCTCTACCTCCACTAAATTCTTTGAGGACTTAAAAAAGGAAAGAAAAAGAAACAAACGAACAATCAATGTTTATGTGTCCATATGTCCATGAATTTCTTATGAGACACTAGATTTGTATATTATGGAAATAGTATGGATAAATGGTGTAAATTCTTCTTAGTTAAATGTTCAAAGATGACAACTATAATTTTTTTCTTTGTGTGATTTGATTTATAATTCAATTGTTTACTGATTTTTTGCAGATGTTTTCTCATTTTCCTTCATTTAATTTACATTTTAGAAAAATGATAGACTTTTGGGGAAACCAAACACACCAAAAGAGAGTGTTAAGTACTTCTAATATCAAATTTATCCTAATATTTTAAATCATCTAATATGCTATGTTGGGTATGTTTGAAATGAAGAGTGAACCAGTACTGACACACTATTAGTAATTAAAAAGCACAGCTTATTTTAATTAGTACTGATGTTGCCAATGAAGAAAGTAAGTGAGTATGGGCATGTGGGCTTCCCGAAGCCAGGAGGGTGGTTGGCCGTGTAGCCACAGCTGGAGCCCAGTCTTCCCACTCTGAGCCATCACAAGACATTTCTCTCAACGTCTCCAAGTCTAAATATGATGAAAGATGAATTTTATTCCCCAAATTTACCATCATTCTCCTCTTAATCTGAGGGTAGGAATTTCTCTCTGACTTCAAGGGAAATTACTTAAAACAGCCATGTCACGCTACAGTCAGAAATAGGCCAGGCAGTTGATACAAGGCCAGATTGTTGATCACTGCATCCTGAATATAAGAATAGATCTGTGTGTATGCGTCAGTGTAAGAGCAAGCCCCAGACTTCCCATGTGAAACCCTTCCAGCCAGAGTTACCTTCCACTGGAAGCATAAAAAAAAAAAAAGTGGCTGCAGATTTCGTCCCTAAAAAAGAAGCAGAAGAAGTGAGCTTGAGAATCCGTTACTTTCTAAAGCACAGTGCCAAGGCATAAAGCAAACAAGAACATTTCTGAAAGCAAAGCCCATCCAGCTACAGTTTGGGAACCCTGCCCTGAAGTGCAGAAACTTTGGTGGCAAACTGGTAAATGGCTCAGGACAGCTGGACCAAATCATTGCTGTAGTCTGGGAAGTCCCTGCTTGCTGTCCATTATACTGGTCATGGGTGAGACCTCTCAAGGCACGGATATGGTTCAGCATTCCAGCAAGTGGCCTGGGAAACACTGTAAGCAAGAGGACATGGAATAGTCTAACCTACAAAGAAAGGGGCTTTCCATGGATTTCCCAAGAATATGCATTTATCTGAAAAGGAAAGTAGGAGAGAAAGCCTTGCTGGTCAAACAGAGAGCAGGTCTGTCCCCTGCACAGTGCAGGCACTGTTCCATCTTCATTCTCATGAGAGAGACATCCATGACGCATACTGAAACACACTATTGGATTCTCATTTGAGATGCATAGTCTACTCAGTGAAATGGACACTTAATAACCCTCTGTCTGAACGAAAACAATTGAGTTAGTTGCTAGTCAAACATTTCTGTCTCTTACCCTGATCAAACATCCACAAGGAAAGAAAGAAAGAAAGAAAAAATCTTCTTAGTTTTTTCACATAGTTGCTCTTTCCTGTCTTTTTGCCTTTGCATGAGCTTCTAGTTTTGTCGAAAGCCTGCTTTCTCTCTGCTGAATGTTTAATTATCAGTCCAACTGGCAAAGACAGTGTTGGAGTGACGTATTGTGAGTGGCATAAAATACGTGTGGCATTAGTCTGCCTGGCATTGCTCCAAGAACATCACATGAATTATTTTGTCTACTCCTAAAACCAAAATATGATAGAAATGCCCTAATTTGTTTCATTTTACATATAATAAAAAATAAGGGACAGGGGGATATTTTATAAGTCAAATAAGTGCAAAGCAATGCTGTGCACAGTAACTTAAATTGCCAAATAGAGGGTGTGTGAGATAGTTCGGTGACAAACACAAGTCTAATATGAGCTCCATTCTTAAAACCTACTATGACAGGAAACATCTGACCCCCATTTTTTTCATCTCCATATGCATACTATGGTATATACATAGCTGCATTCATACACATACATATATATGGCAAGAAATGCAAAAGTATGCATAAGCACAATAAAACACGTGCAAACATATTAATAATAAGAAATGTTTAAAAATATAAATAAAGCATGCAAATGCATGAGACTGAGTCAGGGAAACCACTGTGAGTTACAAGCTAGTCTGGGCTACATAGCGAGATCCTATCTCGAATTAAAACAGCAGAAAACTCAAAAATGCAGTTTTATAACTGTGTATGAAAGGTTCACACATGTCTTTCCCTAGTTCTAAATAAGTGAATCTTCATCAATAGAAAAGCCATATATAGTTTTTATATATGAAATAACCTATATATAAATGAGCTGAAATAACCTCTATATAAATGAGAAATCATGATATGAATATAGCGTCACTAGTACCTGTAATTACCCACCAGGGGCAGGTGTATGAATCAGATAGACTGAAATTATAGATCCTAGAAAAAGTATTCATGGAAAACCCTCAAAAGAAATTTCTTGTTACAAGACTTGCATAGTTGGCATAAAATACACATAAATTAACTTTTATCTTACCTGGAGCTTATTTTTATTTTTTTTTAATTAAACTAATTGAGACTTGGTCTTCCAAAGTTAACTTTTAAAAAAGAAATAATCCCTAAAATATATTTTAATAATTTAGAATTCTCGTATGATAACAAATTTCATAATGTATGAAATGTTCAGTTTCTCACTATCAAAGAAGTCAAACCCAACTGGCAGGCAGAGTGAATGGAATTCTATGTAAGAAGTGGGAAATAGTAAGAGCTGGAGGGGACAGGAACTCCACATGGAGAGCAGCAGAACAAGAAAATTTGAACACAGGCAACTTCCCAGAGACTCATACTCCAACCAAGGACTATTCATGGAGATAACCTAGAACCCTGACAATGCAGCCACTTCTGATGAGAACTGATAGACTAAGATCAGAAAGAAGGAGAGGAGGACCTCCTCTATCAGTGGACTTGGGGAGGGGCATGCATGCAGAAAGGGGGGGAGGGTGAGACCGGGAGGGGAGGAGGGAGAGGCTTATGGGGGGATACAAAATTAATAAAGTGTAATTAATGAAAGTTAAATAAAAAATTTAAAAATATATATCCAATTTATAGAAAAAGTGCAAGAGAATCAAAAATCATACTCAAATTCTTATATTCAGTTGTTTTCTTTTAAGAAATGCATTTAGTGGCTATTGTGAAGGGTGTTGTTTCCCTAATTTCTTTCTCAGCCTTTTTGTCTTTGGTATACAAGAGGGCTTCTGATTTTTTTGAGTTGATTTTGTATCCTGCCACTTTGCTGAAGGTGTTTATCAGCTGAAGAAGTTCTCTGGTTGAATCTTTGGGGTCGCTCATGTATACTATCATATCATCTGCAAATAGTGACACTTTGATCTCTTCCTTTCCGATTTGTATCCCCTTGATCTCCTTTAGTTGTCTTATTGCTCTGGCTAGGACTTCAAGTACAATGTTAAAGAGATAAGGGGAACACGGACTATTTCTAACAGGATCTCAAGGGCAGGCTGTTTGACCCCCCCCCCCCCCGCCTGGGGAGGAGCAGTCTGTTGGGCCACAGAGGAGGACTTTGCAGCCAGCCCTGAAGATACCTGATAAAACAGGGTCAGATGAAAGGGGAGGAGGTCCTCCCCTATCAGTGGACTTGGAAAGGGGCAGGGATTAGAGGCATGCACCACCATGCTTGGGATCTCCAAGTTAATTTAATCTTCCCCCTTTTGTCAAATTGGTGAGCAGGAACCCAATCAGAGAACTGGGCAATCTCCATTGTGGTGCCAGTAATAAGACCCAGGACAAGGAAGAATATGAATGTCCTCTATGGAAAAAAAAAAAAAAAACAGCCCTCTAGTTTTTATTATTTTAGAGATGAGTTCTGATTATGCAGTCCTTGTTGGCATGGAATTCACTGTTTAGACCTCAGACTTAGAGATTGGATTTTCTCTTCCCCTCAAGATATTGGAGGTGTGTACTACCATGCTCGGCCCAGGAAGAACATGGTAAAAAATTATATATAAATATGTTTACATGTAAAAAAAAAAAAAGAAAAGAAATGCATTTAAGCTGTTTATTTTAAGATGTTTGCAGGGGCTCATGGAAGTATATGAAGTGAGAGAGGAACCCTTTTACTCTTCATTCTGACCTCTCCAGTAGTAACAGCCTATGCAACTCTAATGCAATAAGTTGACCACTGCCCTTGTTAGTATTTATTGTCAACTTGATATGACCAGGGATCAACTGCAAAGAAGGAACCTCAATCAAGACCTGCCTGATCAGGCGCAGAGGGAGAAATTGCAGCCAGTCCTGATGAGACCTGATAGGCTAGGGTAAGATGGAGAGGACCTCCCCTATCAGTGGAATGGGGGAAGGGCATGGGAGGAGAATAGGGAGGGAAGGTGGAATTGGGAGGAGACAAGGGAGAGGGTTACAGCTGGGATACAAAGTGAATAAATTGTAATAAATAAAAAAATAAATTTAAAAATCTCAAATAAATGGTTAAAATATTCTTAAAAAAAAAAAAAAGAACTGCCTGATCCAATATGAAAGGTTGAGTATTTATTACCAATGTAGGCTGTAAGGCAATAAGAAAACTGAAATTAAAAATTGTAAAATAATACCAAAATATCTGATAAAGCAGAACAAAAATTAAAACCAACTTATCACTAAAATGTATACATTTGTCTAGCCCATAGGCAGTTCAGTTTCCAAGTGAGTTCCTAATAAGGGGAGCATGGGCAGTCTCTGACCAGAACTCAGCTGCCTGCTCTTTGATCACCTCCCCTTTGCAGGGAGCCTTTACTAGGCCACAGTGAAGAGAATCCAGGCAGTCCTGAGACTTGATAGTAGGGGAAGAGGACTCTGCCTTTCAGTGCACTGGGGAGGGGCAAAAAGGATGAAGAAAGAGGGAAAGTGGTTCAGAAGTAAATGAGGGAGGGGCTACCATCGGGATACAAAGTGAATAAATTGTAAATAATAATAATAATAATAATAATAATAATAATAATAATAATAATAATAA
>NW_026596079.1:20154830-20210695 GCF_907164565.1 Psammomys obesus | reverse complement strand
AATAATAATAATAATAATAATAATAATAATAATAATAATAATAATAACTGCCTGATCACAGTGGTGTGCGGCCACGTCTGTGATGCACTGTCGTGATTGCTAATTGACATAAAGGTATCCAACCCACTGTGGCAATGGCTTCCCTAACAATGTGAGTCTGAGCGATATGAGAAAGCTAGATGAGTGTGGTCCCGAGATTGCCCCAGTTCCCGGCATTCCTCCTGGCTTCTGGTTTAGTTCCTGCTCTGACTTCCTTCAGTGATAGACTGACGTGGAAGTGTAAACTGAAATAAATCCTTTCCTCAAGTTACATGTAATCATGACAACACAGGGACAGAAGGCAAAGGAGGACAACCAGGAAACAAATTTTGTTACAGTTCCACAAGTAGCTCAGCTTTCACGTCCAATCTTTGTTGAATACATGCCCATTTTACCATTTATGCAGACTCATCTAACTTGCAATAACAGACAAGACAGTGGCTATTTCCTCCAGAGCCGCCTCCCTCCAGGGCCGATTCCTCCTCCACTTCCTCATCCTCTTACTCTCTTCCCCATGTCTATGGTTATGTGATTACAAGACTACTGTAGAAGAGGTGGGCGGCTACAACACTTCGACATTAGCTTTTCAAACACAGCACAGAAGACCAAAGTACCGATAGTTGACCCTGTATGGGTTGAATTGTATCTTTTGTATGCACCACTGCTTTTTTTAACCATTCACCCAGAGGTAAAATATTAGAGTCCTTTTAGTTTGTGGGATGGTACAATTTTCTGTATTTTTTTTTTTAATGCAGGACTTAAAGTTTTTATTTAAGATAAATTTCCAGCAGTTTTTTTTTCTCAAGTGATAAATGCAGCTTTCATTTTTAAAGAAACTTTGGTGCACCCTTTCAGATGGGCTGTGAGTGTACCATATCACAGTTCTAAAAGAAATATGAGAAAGTTCTTATTTCTCTCAGTCTTCATGAGTAATTTTTTATTGGTATATACATTTTTAAACTTTTATCTTTGAGAACTGCATACAATTAATTGTAACCTGTGACGATATTCACCCCTTTCCCTAGCCTCTCCCAGATCTGTGCATCCTTCCATACCCATCCAATGTTAGGTTCTCTTTTTTTTTTTAACTACTGGCAAGTCTGATTAGTACGGCCTTTGTTTATGGATGTGTGGACTTTCTTGAAGTATGGCAATATTCTTAAAGAAAATTGACTCTAACTATCTGTGCAGCTACTAATTGCCAATGGCTCCCGGGCAAAGATTGGGAGTTTATATTACCCTTTTTTTTCCAGGATGAATTAGGTCTGTATTGAGGGTACCTCTGGCTTGTGCATCTTCATAATCTAGGACTTGAGATGCTGTGTCAGGTGGACACTGTTGCCTTGGACCTCTGAATTTTACAGTCTGCCACGCCCTCCTCCACAGCAGTCACTGAGATTTCAGGGGATGGGCATATCCAATGTATGTATTTTCCCCTTTCTATTTTGAGCAACAACATAATTGTTGGTGAGTTCCTCTGGGAAGGAGCCTGGGGAGTGAAGTGCAAATGAACCACGGGTCTCAACACAGACGTGGAAAAGATATTTGGTATCATTGCTTACTACACAGAGTGCATCAAGTTCTTCATCTTCCAAGGGATAGTTTTCATTTTCTCTACATGTCCACTCTGTTTACATATATGACTATGCAAAGTGGCATGAAGGATGAATACTCATGGAAACACTTCATCCAATGTGGGAAAATAAAGAGTTTTCTGCTTTTGTTCTAATTGGAACTGCTGTGACCCTTAAAAAACCCTCCCAAAAAGGTCAATTGAAAAAGAATCTTCAGGTTTTTATTAAGTTGTTTAAAATGTTAGCTGTGGAAATTAAACATTTGCTATGGGGCAAAAGTTTATGGGGCAAACAGTAAGTGCACTGCAAGACATAAAGCCTGCCTTCCAGAGCTTTCCCTTCGAAAAATTCTTACCATTCTGCTTCAACAGTGAACATCTAATTGCAAAACCTGATGGTCAATTGTTTTTATAAATTTTCCAAATATCATTTGAGAATGATCATTATGGAACATGTACGATATAACTTATATTTATTTTATTCATTTTGTTTGGCTCTTCATGATTTTATGTGTGTTTTAATCACATTCATCTTCTCCTCTAAGTGCTTCCCCTCCTAAGTCAGCAACTTTGTGTCCTTTTCTTTAGCGACACTTATCAAGTCCAGTTTGTGCTGTCCATGTATTCATGGATGTGTGGCCTTCCTAGAGGGGCAGTCAACTTAGCAGGTACTACACTCTTAGAAAAACAGGCTCTCCATCTCCCAGCCGCTATCACTTAATTGCCAATAGCGATAAAGGCAGAATTTTATGCCCAACTCCCCTCTTCATGTTGCACCTTAGTTACATGCAGAGGAATTCTAATCCAGCAGCATAGTTGATCAGGCAAGGGATCCAAAGACCTTCTAGGTCTATGTGATCCAGCTGGAGTGCAGATATACCCTGGGTTATGGTATGACCTGACTGGAATACAGACAAGCCCATGTCACACACCATTAATATCAAACAATGTAACTAAAGTTAGTTTGTAGAACGAAGCGGCCATGTTTGAAAGTGATGTGTAATTGAGGGGTAGACAAAATGATGAATCTGAGAAAGATTTGACACAATGTGTCAGAATAGAATATGCCCATTTATCTCTAGAGAAGGAGAGTTAATATCCATGATGGCAATAACTTTATGGCTACTTGACTGGATTTGGAATAACCTAGGGGACAGACTACTGCCTGTGACCCTTAGGACGTTTCCAGGAAAAGTTTAACCAAGAAGAGATGATCCACCACGTATTAGTTGTAACAATGTAGGGGATGGATTCCTAATTCAATTTAAAATGGAGGGGGTCAAAAGGAGAGAACACCATATGCATACTGGCATTCTTTACTGTCTACTCTCTACTCCACTGAGATGTGAAATGTGAGCAAGCTGACTCCCAGTACCACAGGGACTAGCTGGTCCTATTGGCAAGACTCCTTGGGTTCCATAATGATGGTATGCCCTGTACTGTGAACTAACACACCTTCTTACTCTCTTAATTGCTTCTTAACAGGCACTTTGTCACAGGAACAGGAAACATAATTGATACACATCCTATAAAATGATTATATGAAGATGATACACAGATTTTTATGTAAAAGTTCTATTGCTGTTGTACTTTTTAGCCCTCAGTTCAAGGTGTTACAATATCGAACATCACAAAACATTCCTACATGGCTAAAGGCATTTATAGAGAGACACTATATTAAGAAAGAGCTGAAGACATGAGGAGAAGTTTTAATATAGACCATCTGATGTAGCTGCTGATGAGATACCAGACAGCATGTGCAAGGGGGTAGGGGACTACAAAATGAAAATAAATACAGAACAAGGACATAAGGACAACTGAGGCTCAAACATTCATTCCATATGAGTCAATTTGCTTTTTTATTAAATTTTTAGGAAAAGCTCAAGTTGTGTGATGGATGGGGAACCTTCCTTGTCAGAAACCTGAGATCCCAAGTCTTTGTGATGGATGACCTCTGCATGTGGCCATACAGGTTAAACACCAATTCCAGGCAGCTTAGTTTACCTGAGGGTAAGTGATGGCACTATCATTTTGCCATGTAAGAGCTGTGCTCCAAGATGTTCAGCAGGCACTGCCCCCAACACAGGGAGATCATATAGTTTTGCAGAGATTTACTCTACTGCGGATAAATGTTCAAGGTTTCCCCTTTTATATGGAGACTGAGTTACAGTAAGATCAACAGATTGGTGATGGTTTTAGCATCTTGTTAATCTGGACATGGGAGAGATTCTATAAGCTTTAGAATTTGGGAAAGCAAAACAAGCTCTACTCACTCCTCAATCACCAAATCCTTGCTCCCACCTCCTCCTTTCATAACTATTGCCGTTTCTAAGATCATCTAAAAATAAAGGTTTCCCAAACTTAGGCAAGAGAAAGAAGAGGATTTCTGGGGTGAGTCAGAATAGTTACTGTGGAAATAAGAGGTGCAGTTAGAACTCCAAAGTACACTGTCCTGGTGGGTATGTGGTCTCTGCTCAGGGTAGAACAGCCACAGTTTCGCTGTAGAAGAAGGTACATGGGGAAGAACAGGACTCGAATGAGTTGGTGCCAGCTATGATTCCAATCACCCAGTATCATGGAAGTAAGGACTATGCTAGGATAGCACAAGCTCCAAAGAAAATGGCACAGGCCAGACACATGCAGAAAGGAAGAAAAAAATGAGTATGAAAGAGATGGGGATTTGATACAGAAACACAGCTCTGTGAATTCAGGTAGGAAATTCCTAGGTTCACTGTCAGGAATCAGGGGATCAAAATACTGCATGATCACTCTACGCCCATCTGCAGGTCAGCTGGGCTTTTACTGTCTTCTTGTTCATCAAGACTAAATTACGGGTAAGCAGAGTTAAGGAAGGCTGTCAAACCGAGTTAAGGATGGCAGAAGCAAATACCCTGTTTCAATTACTTTATTTCTGATTGTTCTGTGTGTGCTTATTTAGAACATAGTGAAATAATGTCATATACAATATGGAATACATATTATTATACAACATATAATACAACATATGTGTTGTATAATACGTCTACTGTGTATGAAAACATGAATATAACACATATTATATTATGTATATTTCAAATGGTTCTTCATATTTAACATGCACTTAAAGATTACTGCTGAATACTGGCCAACTGTGACATACACATCAATTATTTCTATTCCTCAGCTTTACCTGGAAGTAAAAGCTCATAGCGTCCTCTATTTTTGTGGCATCTTAATAAGGCATAACAGTCATTTGCTAGAACACTGGCACATAGAGTAGAGAAGTATACAATCAAATATAGTGCCAGAGTAGAGGCAGTGTGAGCCCTGGTTTTAGAGAAACCTATTAAAGCAAGTGTCAAGAGCTAAGGCTGTAGCTTAGCTGCTCAGTTGCTTGCCTTACATGCATGAAGTCCTAGATTCAGATACCCAGAACCATACATACCTGGTACATTGCAAAGGTGAGGAATAGAAGTCCGGGCTTATCCTCTTGCTACACAGTGAGATCAAGCAACAAAACAAATAAAAAGCAACAAACACAAATCTCAAAAATGATGGGAAAATGCTTTATTATGGGCAATATAAAATAATTCTTAAAATTTCATGTCAATCATGTCATAGCAAGTACAAAGCTCTGACATGTCAACAGGTTCCTTAAAATTCTCTTCTAAAAACCTTGAAAAATGATCTATGTTCTTCTTCAGAATCCTTTATACTCTTTCCAAACCTGTTGTTGACCGCATGAACACACACACAAACATAGTCACCCCCAAACACGCACACTCAAACATGTATATACAGAAGGATATGAGCATACATGTGTGCCTATGTGCACCCATGGTGCACCGCACACATAACCTGTATCTTCTAGTAACCTTTCCATAACTCACAGGTGAGAGCTTAGAGGAAATTGGATATCATTTTATTTCTTGTCTTGAAAATATTATTTCAGGGTCAAAGAGATGGCTGCCTGAGGAGATCACCTGCTGCTCTTTCAGCAAACCCAGGCTGGATTTGCAATGCCACTCAGCGTGCTATACAACCACCTGTAACTAACTCCACTTCCAAGAGTTCTGACATACTGGTTAGGGTTCTGCAGGCTTCCGCATATTCAGGGCCTTTGCTATCATTGACACACGTATGCACGTGCATATAAATACAAATAAAATAAATAAATCTTGAAAATATGCTTAATAAAAGGTGCGTACAACTTTTTAAGCATTTTTCATGGTTAAATTTTATGAGATTCAATGTATCACTAGATACATTTTTGAGAGTTAAACTTCAAACAAGCAAGCAAAAGTCCCATTTCAAATATATCTAAATCTCTATATAATTCCTGCAGCCTTAGTAACAAAGGGCTGTGTCCCTGTGATTACACCATTTGGGACAGACTACCCAGAGAGGTTGAAAAAAAAGCAAAAGAGAGCTAGCTGCACTCTAATTATTTATTTTAGAGGAAAGAATCAATTCACATGACAGAGCCTCCACCAAACAGAGCAGCCAACATGAAGAACCCTTTGTGCAGACCCACTTTAGTCTCTCCCTAGATAAAGAAAGGAAGGAAACCAGAAAGTTTATTTTAATGACCCTATCCTGTCTTCCATCACAGTGTAAACAAACATCCCCTCCTCTGGCCAGACTTGGGGGGATGGGGTTCACGGCCTCTAGCAGACTGGAAAGCAAGCTGCACCGAATAACTATTGCTGGCAGAAGATAAGGAGGAAAAAGAGTGCCCACATAAGTTTATTTATTTTATCTGTGACTGCAGCCATCATGGGGAAGACTGTAAATGCCATATACTTTATTCTAGACAGGCTGTCAACTTCAAAGAAAGGTATGTGAAGTGCCTGGAACCTTCTCTCTGCCATTAGATCAAGCCTGGTCAAGTTAAGCATTTCTCCAGTGTCTGGAAAATGAAACACACACTCAATACTTTGCCATTTTGCTGGCAAAGCAGGTGTTGCTAGCAAGGCTATTGCTCTTTAAGAGGATCAGGAAGTGCCCAAGGAGAAACCTAAGTGAACAGTAGACAAGAGCCAGGGTTTGTGTTAACCCCTGGCCCACAGTAATCCTGGTCCTGGTGCATTACTCACTGGAAGATATTTTAAGCAAGAGGACTATGTTTTCCAACTGTAAATATGACTGCAGCAGGTTGAACAGGGATACACCAAATATTTTTCTAACTGGGGGAGACCAGTGCAGAGTTTAGATGCCAACAGGATGACTAAACAACCATTTGTCTCATATTTACTCATTAAAGGATGAAGTGAGTGGAAAGAAACAGCTGGTCGGAGCTATTTGTATTCAGAGGCAATGAGATACAGCATGCCATAGGAGAGTATTTTAAACCCAAGGCGGATTATAATGTCGGGTTGTATATAGAACTTTCAGGGTCTCACTCTCAAGCCTTTTTTTTTTTTTTTTTGTCAATCAATACACACATGTGGAAACAAATTTTACCTGGATCTCTTTGATGAGATTTTTGATTAATGACTTTATTCTAAAGCACAAAATGCTACCTGTTTGTATCTGAAGACAGAGAGAAAATCATTTCACAAGTTAAAACTGCTGTTACTTTGAAAAGGGAAATGAAAAAGCAAACAAGGTATGACGTATTACCCATTTACAAAGGAGAAGGCTCATTCTGTCAGTAATGGAACATTGTGTCTTATTTTCACGTGGGGCTCAGAACCACTGAGCACCACTGATATTTTCCTTAAGGTGATGGTAACCAACTCACAAAAACCTCCCATGGACTGAGTTCTTGAATGCATTTATTTTTTCCATTACTAATACTTCCAACACACCTTCCAAAGCCAACTGTTCAGTATCCCTCTACCAGGAAAATAACCCAACACAGAGTCTCTAGAGCAAGGTTTTTTTTTTTTTTGGGGGGGGGGAGGTATGACATATTCATATTGCATTTAATGTTTTAGGGGACTCAATTCAGAATTGCTATTCTAAGAAAAGTTCTGTACTATCACAGAATGTTAGAACACAACGAATGTTCTGTAGTTCTCCAAGACATGCATCCCTTCCTGAAGGTTCTTCAGCAATTACTGAGTTGCCTGGCACCCAGTAAGTGCACATTTATTGATTTGCTCCCCTTTGGCTCTCGTGATCTTTATTCCAATATTGATTTTTATTTTCCTTGCTAAAGAGAGAGAAGGGCTTCAATCAGGACTTTCATCTTCCTCTGAGATTATCTGATTTTTTTTTCATTCACTAAATATTTGAATCTTAAAGCAATTCTAAAACACTGATGATGCTTAGAGGCCTCTACCCTCATTACTGCTGGAATTCCTTTAATGATGTCACTTTATCTCTGGGTTAAAAGCTGTTTTACAGAGGCTCCTCTAACAAACTTTATCTTACCATCTTGGAACAAATATACGAAGATTGACCAATGGCATCTATGACATCCTACAAGGATAAATCTTCACATCTCTAAGGTCGGCACTTTTTACTTAACCCAGCTAGACCTTTTATCCAGAAGAACCAATATGCTTAGAGGAAAGGAATAAAAATGCATTATGTATCACCATAAATATTCACTATGTTTCTCAATGAACTTAAATTGTGCCAAATCAAACAGCATAATCAGTACCAGAAGGGATCAGACAGTAATGGTATGAATGGAGCAACTTATATCAACTGTAAAATAAAGAAAAGATTAGCAGAGGGCCAAGGAAATCCTAGAATGGGGGAGAAATTGAAAGGTCTATTTGGTACAACCTTAATGAGAACTTACATTTTTATGACTTCTAAAAACCATATACTCCAGCATCAGACAATTTTCTCATTGCTTCTAGTATGATTGTGCTCAAGATTACACTTTGCTCGTGATATTATGACACTAAGGGAGTTGCTGTATAATGTGCCAACTTTTCTTTCTGTCCTATTAGAATATTAGGATTTCTGGATAAGAGACTCCAGCTAGGTTCAGTGAAAAGTACCAATTTAGGAGCCTGAAAGTTCTGTGGTTCTCATAACTCTGCATGTGGTCTTCCTATATCCTCTCTAAGGACATAACAAGAAAGTGATTAGAAGGAGGTTCCAAAAGCAGCTTTCAACCCAGGGATAAAGGTCACCATTAAAGATATTCCAACCAAGGACCATTCATGCAGATAACCTAGAACCCCTGCACAGATGTAGCCCACGGCAGCTCAGTCTCGAAGTGGGTACCCTAGTAATGGCAACAGGGGTTGTCTCTGACATGAACTCAGTGGCTGGCTCTTTGCTCACCTACCCCTGAGGAGGGGGGAGTAGCCTTATCAGGGCACAGATGAAGACAATGAGGCCAGTCCTGATGACACCCATAGACTAGGGTCAGAAGGAAGGGGAGGAGGACCTCCTCTATCAGTGGACTGGGGAAGGGACATGGGAGAAGAGGGAGAGAGGGTAGGATTGGGAGAGGATGACAGAAGGGCTAAAGCTGGGATACAAAGTGAATAAATTATAATAAATAAAAAATTTAAAATATTGATTACGAGTGATCATGGGGAACGCTAAATGTCATTAACTTTTTAGGATAGCTTGAAAGTGACAAATTTGTAGTGACTGATGAAATCAGCTGATTGAATTGCAAATGTTCAAGGGCATAAATGAATTTCCTAGATAAGTCTTAAGGATCTCTCTCTCTTTCTCTCTTTCTCTTTCGTGTGTGTGTGCACGCACACACATGTTCCCCATTGGAAAGTCAAAGATATTAAAAGTAAGTCATGCAAACCAGATACCAGATTAAATTAGAAAAAAAAAAAGTAAAAAAAAAAAAAAACAAGCAACAACAACAACAAAAAACACCTGTATTTCCAAATTTCCATGGATCTAGCCAAACAGTTCTCAAACTGTGGGTTATGACCCCTTTGGCAAACCTCTACTGCAAAAATATTTACATTATGGTTCATAATAGTAGCAAAATTACCGTTACGTAGTAGCAAATTATTTTATGGTTGGAGGTCACCACCACATGAGGAACTGTATTAAAGAATGGAAGCTTTAGGAAGGTTGAGAACCTCTGTGCTAGCTTGGCTACACAGACTTAGTGAAGATTCCTGGGAAGGAATTATCGTCATTCTCATGGTTCCAAGTGACTTTTCTCTAGATTTCTGACCCTATATGAGGCACACTTTCTGTCTTTTTACTAGACTAGTTTCACAGATAAAACATAACTTCCTTCACCTGTTTGTTTGAACATTCCACTGTTTCTTCTATTTAGATGTCAAAGTATCACTATTTGCAGATGATATGATAGAATATCTGAGTGACCCCCAAAGTTCTACCAGGGAACTCTTACAGCTGATAAACACCTTCAGCAAAGGGGCCGGATACAAAATTAACTCAAAAAAAAAAAATCAGTAGCCCTCCTGTATACAAAAACAAAAGGGCTGAGAAAGAAATTAGGGAAACAACACCCTTCACAATAACCAGAAAGGACATAAAGTACTTTGGTGTGACCCTAACCAAGCAAGTGAAAGACTTGTATGAAAAAAACCTTAAAATCTCTGAAGAAAGAATTAGAAGAAGATATCAGAAGATGGAAAGATCTCCCATGCTCATGGCTTGGCAGGATTAACATAGTAAAAATGGCCATCTTACCAAAAGCAATCTACAGATTCAAGGGAATTCCCATCAAATTACCAACACAATTCTTTACAAGCCTTAAAAGAAAAATTCTTAACTTCATATGGAATAATAAGAAACCCAGAATTGCTAAAAAAAAATTCTCTCCAATAAAAGATCTTCTGGAGGTATCTCTATCCCTGATCTCAAGCTGTACTATAGAGCAACAATACTAAAAACTGCATGGTACTGGCATAGAAACCAACTGGTAGATAAAATAGAAGACCCTGATATAAATCCACACACTATGGACACCTGATCTTTGACAAAGATGCTAAAACCATTCAATAGAAAAAAGACAGCATCTTCAACAAATGGTGCTGGTCTAACTGGATGTCTACATGTAGAAAAATGCAAATAGATCCATACTTATCACCCTGCACAAAACTAAAGTCCAAGTGGATCAAAGACCTCAACATAAAACCAGACACACTAAACTTATTAGAAGAAAAAGAGGGGGTGAGCCTAGAACTCATTGGCACAGGAAACAACTTCCTGAACAGAACACCAACAGCACAGGCTTTACGAGCAACAATCAATAAATGGGACCTCATGAAACTGAAAAGATTCTGTAAAGCAAAGGACACTCTTATCAGAACAAAACGACTGCCTACAGATTGGGAAAGAATCTTCACCAACCCTATATCTGACAGGGGGCTAATATCTAGTATATATAAAGAACTCAAGAAGTTAAACAGCAACATATCAAATAAACCAATTAAAAAATGGGGTATAGACCTAAACAGAGAATTCTCAAAAGAGGAATATCGAATGACAGAGAAACACTTAAAGAAATGCTCAACATCCTTAGTCATCAGGGAAATACAGTTCAAAATGACCCTGAGATTTCACCTGACACCCATCAGAATGGCTGAGATCAAAAATTCAAGTGACAACACATGCTGGAGAGGTTGTGGAGAAAGGGGAACCTTCCTCCACTTCTGGTGGGAATGTAAACTTACACAATCACTTTGGAAATCAATCTGGTGCTTTCTCAGACAATTAGGACTAGCTCAACTACACAATAAGGACATTTGCTCAGCCATGTTTGTAGCAGATTCATTTGTAATAGTCAGAAGGTGGAAACAACCCAGATGCCTCTCAACTAAAGAATGGATACAGAAATTGTGGTACATCTATACAATGGAGTATTACTAAGCAATAAAAAAACAAGAAAATCATGAAATTTGCAGGTAAATGGTGGGAACTGGAAAAGATCATCCTGAGTGAGATATCCAAGAAGTGGAAAGACACACAGGGTATATACTCACTCATAAGTGGATATTAAACATATAATATAGGATACACCTACTAAAATCTGTACACCTAAAGAAACTAATCAGAAGGAGAATTCTGGCTAAATGCTCAAACCCCAGAAAGGCAAAGATGGTAGACATCAGAAGGTGAAAACAGGGAACAGTACAGGAGCCTGCCACAGAGGGCCTCTGAAAGGCTCTACCCTGAAGGGTATCAAAGCAGATGCTGAGAATTCTGAAAGACTCTACCCTGAAGGGTATCAAAGCAGATGCTGAGACTTATGGCCAACCTTTGGGCAGAGAGCAGGGAATTTCATTAAAGAAATAGAAAATAATAAGACCTGGAGAAGACAGGAGCTTCACCAGGAGAGCAACAGAACCAAAACCTCTGCACACAAGGGTCTTTTCTGAGACTGATACTCCAACCAAGGACCATGCATGGTGATAACCTAGAACCCCTGCACAGATGTAGCCCATGGCAGTTCAGTATCCAAGTGGGCTCCATAGTAATGGGAACAGGGACTGCCTTTGAGGTGAACTGATTGGCCTGCTCTTTTATCACTTCCCCCTAAGGGGGAGTAACCTTACCAGGCCACAGAGGAAGACAGTGCAGCTACTCCTGATGAGACCTGATAGACTAGGCTCAGAAGGAAGGAGAGGAAGACTTCCCCTACCAGTGGACTTGGGGAGGGGCATATGTGAAGAAAGGGGAGGGAGGTTGGGATAGGGAGGGGAGGGGGGAGGATGCCACAGGGGGATACAAAGTGAATACAATGTAATTAATAAAAATTAAAATAAAAAATGGAAAGAAAAAAGCATAACTTCCATTTGAAAGGCTGGCTTAAATTTGAGTTGCGGTTTCACTGGTGTTCCTGTTTATCTATGCTCACCTCTCATCCCTGGGTAATCGAAGCCTTCACAGGTAAAATCTGTGAAATTTGGGAGAATTCCAAAAGTTGATTTTTCTCAGTCCAAATGCAGGAATGGCAATAATGTGGCAAGGACTGAAAGAGTACTTGCAGTGGCTCTCAGTATGGTGTCTTGCTTAAAATACGACTTGCAAAATATTAGCAACATTATCTGCCAAGGGATTAGCCTGATTGTCCTTCTTTGAGCCATTTTCTGTCTTTTATTGCTACTGTTCAGTTAGTGTAATGAGATGCTACTTAGAAAACTCTTTGTGACCTCAAAGGCCTTGATCTTACTATTATCTCCAGACTTCTGTAGAATCAGGAAGAAAAACCCTATCTCGCCACAGGAGCCCATGCCAGAGCTGGGGCCTACTTTATCTTGCTCACCTTATCTCTTCATTCCTACAGGTCCAGGAGAATCTTACAAGCACCACCACAACACCATCTCCACAGAAGCCCCCTTTGGAGGCTTTTACTCTTCCAGGGAAGCAAATGCTATCCAAATCCAAAACCCTTATCTTCAGTCTTTCCTAATCCTCCCAAGCCCATGCTGGCTGCATCATTGATATCTGGATGCTGTTTTTCACGGTTATCTCCTCCTTTTTATGTAGCTGCATTTTTTTCCCTTTTCCTCAGCTGGACTGTAACAAACCTGAAGATAATGCCCAGTTCTTCTGAAGCACCTAACAACAAAAGATTGATTTAGGCATACATTTTGTTTGTATTTTTAAATGTAGAGTCAATCTTCAATAGAAGATACAAAGAGAGACACAGAAGATATTGAGAGAGACAGAGAGAGATTTTCGGGATTCAAGTATCTCCTTTCAGGGAATTCGTCCAATGACCCAGCGTCCTCTTCCTTGACTCCACCTTCTAATGGTTCCAGCATCTTCCAATAGTTTCACAATCATGTGAGTCTTTGGAATACATTCAATTTTTCAGTTGTAAGAAGAATGATTGAATTCACCCAGCATGATAGGTAGGTTTGCATTTTCTTGATTGAAATTATTTACTGCTGTCCTCAATTTAAATATAAATATGTATCCAATGTCTGAACATTGCTACAGACAGAAAGTAAAAATGAAAGAGAGGGAGAAAGCAAATAAAACTGTCTTGTTTCTCATCTGTCAGATATCACAGCCCTTAGCTACCCATTATCCAGTGGATATAAATAATTATTCCAGTCATTTTGCTCAATTGTAGGTTTCTACCACTTTGGCACATGAAGCCATTAATTCCACCATAAACAGGAAAGGACTTCAAAAGTTTTGAATATTTGAGTGTGAGGTGTGCTCTTAGCTTTCAGATTGTTTGGTAATTATTTGTTCAATCAACCATGTACTTAATGTTCTATAGTTGTATTGATATTCTACCTGCCTGGTACACATCATATTTGATACTTGGTCCAGTGGGTGAGATATACATACATGACTAAATAAACATTTATAAAATGGATATACTGAAATATTTAAATATATGTGGTTATATGGAATCAGGAAGTAGGTTTCACTAATAAGAATCCTTAGGAAGTATCCAGTAGATGCTACATAATTTCTACCAAGCTTTCCTCTATTCCTCATAGTAAGGATTACAACTTTTTTTTCTTTTTCCCCTGAATGCTAAAATCCAACCTCTTCATTTTTCATAGACTTTGGCAGTACGTATGTTGCCTTTTGTCAGCATCTTGAATATGAATCATCAATGAACAGGGCAGGAAGTATTTTATATTTTAGTGTTGTTCTGAATTAGTGTTTACTTTAGTAACTTCACTGCACAGATAAGGAAAATTACATCATTCAATTAGAAGTAAGCTTTCCCACATGCAATTTTCACTCACAGTAGTCCACGTTCAGATAACTACCTCAGAAGCATAAGTCTAGAATTCTGGACTAACTGTATTTAAAGCACAGAGAGTGAAATTATTACTTGGAAATACAAAAAGAAAGTGTGTATATTAATTCTTGAAACACTTAATCATTCATTCTTAAAGATGATCAAAAAACAAAAGCAAACAAAACAACAACAACAAAATCAAAGAAGCAAACAAACAAACAAGTACCACGCTTGCCCAGGAATATGTGATGGGTTTAGCATCTGTACATTACGGTAGTCATTTGTTTTCTGAGACATTTTTTGGCTTAATGTTCAATATATAGATATCATCTTAAAATAAACTTTATTTTAGAAACTTGCTAATAAAAAATATGCACTAAAATTAATCAGAGATGAAGTCTACATCTCAATGACCTCCTATAGTTAGAACAGCCATTGGGAATCCATGGAGCTTCACAACATTTCTCTAGTATTATCTTTCCCATTCTTGAAATATTAAATCTTGTTTTGATTATATTTAAAAAGATGAAGTGAACAAGCAGTGGGAGAGAAGGACAAAAGCTGGAAAAGGGGGATAAAAGTGATCAAAACATTGTATACAAGTTAAAAATATAAGAAGAGTGATTGTTTTGTGTGAGTAGTACATAGAATAAAAGAAAGTGAAATAGCAGTTAACTTGTGTTGTAGTTTTATTGTAGTGCCTACGAAAAAGAGACATTTTAAAAGTAGGTTCTAAAATCAATGAGTTGGCTCTTCCTGAGGACCTGAGTTTAAACCCTAGAACACAAGTGGTAGAAAAAAAGAATGAGGTCCAGCAGATTGTTCTCTGACCTCCACTAACACATTGTCACACACACATACACACACCGAGAGAGAGAGAAAGAGAGAGAGAGGAGAGGGAGGGAGAGGAGGGGGAGAGAGAGAAGAGAGACTTAATGAATTATATAAAGAAATAAACAAATAAATAATAGTTGTAAAGCCTACTTTTTAAATGTAGGTTTTCCCTGTAAGTCCTCTGAATAACATATCTTTCCCCTTTGTGTATATTTGTTGGTTTCATGGTTTTTAACGTTTGCACAATTGTTCTACTTTGCTTTGTTTTTGCTAATTTTGAGAGAAAGTAAGATCTAGCCAGACATGTTATTTGCCAGCAAATCTCTGTGAAAATTGCCCTTGGCTTCTCTTGCTGCCCATTTGGCTGATATCTTCTTCCTTTGTTCAGATTAATAGCTGGGACTAGAATGGGGAGAGGAAAGATAATTTGTTATGTTTTATAGCCTCCTCCTTATCCAGGCATGTGTTCATGTGCTTCCCCTCTGCTGACACAAAATGAGATTTTTTTTTTTTTTTAATCACTAAGGCCTGATCTCTTATCACTGTTCAAACATTGTTGTGTTTTCTCCAAGTAAGGTTGGGTGTTTTTTTTTTTTTTTTCCATCCATGCATTATTCTGTTATCTGCTTACCTTGCTTCTAAAGACATAGCTCGTAGGATGTTGTGCTCACTGTAAGAGATATTGAGAGATAGTGAGAGAATGATGGTCTAGATCTATATGTCTATGGGTTTGTATCTGGTAAGGATGGACAGAGGCAAGATGAGAATGCTCTGACCCCCAAATACAGACTTGAGCATTAAGTAGCAATAGGCTGTTCACAAGAATGTAAGGAGGATTGGACTTTAGGTCTGTTGAGTTTGATTTCTAAAATTTAAATACTATACAAGGTTTTAGACTCAGATCTATTGGCCTCAAAATGTAGAACCAGAAAATGTCTACGTTGTTTATATTCAGAGGAATATCTATTTGTTATTCCCACACCTTCAGCAACTTAGGTTATAAAGCATATGACAGAAACAATGTAAAGAGCACACTTTCCAATATTAGTATTACATGATGGTTCCGATAGCCAACTCTGATTCAATGTGTGTACAGCACCATAATAAGATTGGTGGTAAGCAAAACAGTAGGTGTGGTCTGATTCACATGCAGACAGGGGAGTATCCTTTGGTCTGGAAACTGCAGTCCTTTTCATTCAGCCCCAGATCGAATTATCCTCTTGGCAGCCTCACACTGGTGAGTCATGCTGGGCTGGCTGTCAACTGCAATGGGTAATCCCGCTCACATGAGCAGCTGTTTTAGCTGCAGCTCCCACCTTTGGGCTAGCTGTAGTGCTGCTTAGACACTGAACTGAGTTTACAGAATCTTAACATTTTTTTTTAATTTACCAGCACGGAAATTTAACACACAGCATAATCATCCTGACACAGAGCTGAAGGCATCTTACAATGCCGTTCATGTGTTCTTTAAAGCTGAAAGCCTGTATAAATTGGAATGAAGTTAGACATAATGTCCACTTCCTCAACCTGTCATGTCCAGAATCAACAGTTTTCTTCTCTTTTCCTGATGGAAAAAGAGACCACGCAAACTGTTTGTATCCACAGTCTTTCTACAGAGGCCTCGCAGAGAAACTGGGGGTGGGGATTCAAGCACAGCATAGAGGAGTAGTGCATACTTCTGGGCTGGGCACAGACTTCTTCAAATTTGGTTCTGAAGCTTTTTGTGGTAGAAAGGAAGGCTCATCCACATTGACTGGCCACAATGAGCAGAAGCTGACATTTTCTGAGTACATTCTCTATTTAGATGGAGCACTTTGTGAGAGCTATTTTATTTCTTCATTATGACAATTTCACAAGGTAGATACACACACACACACACACACACACACACACATATATATATATTCATCACACACACACACAAACACAAACAGTTTCATAGACAGAACTGATACAATAGAACAGGGAGGAAAAGAATATTATGTCAGATTGACACAGAAATTGATTTGATTTTTCTCTTTGTCTCAAATAAAGAACTAATAAATTAGTGTAAAGAGATTATGTAAACTGTACTTGACAATGCTTAAAAGGCAATGAGCTGGAGGAGATAAGGACTGGAGTGGAAGTGATCTGATTCCTACAGGGAAGGGAGATAATGGCACAGTGCATATACTTCGCATTTATATTCTATACCAATGTCAAATGAATATTAAATCTCATGTTAAGTACTCAAAAATCATTGTAAATTTTTATTTACTCTATCAAACCTGTAACTTTGGATTATCCTACAGAAATTTGTTATGTTCCTTAGGAAGAGAAGAGAGAAGGAGAATGAGATGGAGTATGGAGAGAAGTGCTCAGAAACGCCCTCTGTTGATATAATACATGAAATGCTGGTTTGTTTGTTTTTTTTTTTTTTGGTAAAATTTGGCTATTACCCTCAACTTACTGCATCTGTGGTGACCTGCATACTACCTGCATGAAATCAAGCCAACAAGATTAGTCATTATTCTAATAGATGACACTATTGAACAGAGTGGATTATTGATGAAATAGTGAAATGAAAGGAATGGCATAGAAGGAAGCTGGGGACATATTAAGGGTGCTTGTGGAGTGAGATGGAAAGTTGAGGAGAGATATAATTCAGATACACTGTGAGAAAAATCATTTCATAAAAATGAAATTGCACAGAAAATAACTTTCTCTGTCTTTTTAAATTAATTGTGTTTGAAAATTTCATACTCATACTTTTAGGAAATGTTGAGGAAAACAAGTAAATAGATGGTAAATTAGGTCTATGCGTTTCTGAAAACATGGCGTTTAGAAATTGCCCAGAACCCCAGCCCACTATTTAAGGGATTACGTTCTAATGTTTTAATTCTGGAGTAAATATAGAGTCACAGGGAGATGTGAAAGTAGCACAGGCCAGTCTCATCCAGCATTCACCTACTCTTCTCTACAAATAAGATATACATTGTATGCAATGATAGTATCATATGAAAAACAGGAAGCTAGAATTACTATCACAGGATGTGCATAGACTTACACGTGATGTTTGTACACGTATAGACGCAGGCAGAAATCCTTGCAATGGAGAGAGTGCAATGATCTTCTCCCCATGCTTCGTATTCACACCCACTCACTGCCACTCCATACATATCTTCCAAAAACCATTTCTCCGTAATTTGGCTATTTGCAGAAGGCTATAGAAATGCACTTATCTGGCACATGACCTTTGGACAATGTACTTTTCTGTTCACTACAATTCTCTTGAGACGCCTCCAAGTTGTGTATATCAATGACTTACTTGTTTTTATTGCTGAGTAATATTCCACTGCATCAATTTGTTTCATAACATATTTCCTGAAACTCAATTTTGACTCATTTTCAGTTTGAAACTCTTAGACATAAAACTGTTAACACTGTGTACATTTTTTTTTTTTTTTTTTTTTAGGAGGCCGCGTTTCATTTCTTGGAACTACAAGGCCAGAATTATGGTTGATTAACCAGATGATCCGAATGTTTTAGTTTTGTTCTCCTCTGTTTTAGGTTTTGGTGTGTTTGTTGGTTTTCATTTTTTATTTTTTAATTTCAGTTTCAGTGTCTTTTTACAGAGTGGCTCTAGCACTTGATATTCCCGCCAGATTGGTGTGGGAGCCCACATTTCTGTGTTCTCGCCAATATTTTATGTATTTTGTCATTATTTTACTCTAGTTCTTCATGTAGATATTTCGTGACCTTGTGATATGTTCTTAATTTTTATCTCAGTGGTGACAGCAGGACTGAACAATGTTCAAAGCTCATTCAATATCTAAGTATATTCTTCTTTTCACTGACATTGATCCTCCTCTTTCATGTCTTTTGCCTTTAGTTTAATGAGCAATTTTCTTTTTTACTGTTAAGCACTGGGTGTTCTTTGTGTGGACTAGATACAAGTTCTTTTCAGACAAAGATCTCTTTTACAGATCTCTTTTAAAGATCTCTTCTATTTTGCAGTTTGTCTTTTCATTCTTGTCACAGAGTAGATTTCTCATATCAGAAGTTTACATTATTTCAGTTTGTTATTTATTTCCATTTTCTGAATAGTGATTTTTGGTGTCCAAACAACTACTCACCAATCCATACCTGTAGAAGAATTTCTTCTACTCTAAAATGTTTGTAGCTTTATTGTTTTGTATTTAGGCATACAATCCATTGCCCTGCTTTTTATTAATTAATTCAGTTACATCTCAGTGACAGGCCCATACCTCCTCTTCTCCCAGTCCCACACTCCCTACCACATCCCATCTCCCCTATTCCTCAAAATAAGAGAGTACTCATGCCCACACATTTCAGCTCATCTATTCACATGAGGACTGAGTATATGTTCTTCCCCTGTGGCCTGCTATGGCAGACCCATCAGGGGGAAGTAGTCAAAAAGCAGGCACCATAGTCCATGTCAGAGATATCCCCCACTTCCCTAACTAACTAGTGGCCCCACATGAAGCCTAAGCTGCCCATCAGCTAAATATATGTAGGGGACCTAGGTCCAGCCCATGTATTGTCCTTGCTTGGTGCTTTAGACTCCATAACACCCTCTGGGCCCTGGCTAGTTGGCTGTGTTGGTCTTCTTGTGGAGCTTGTATCACCTCTAGGTCTGTTTATACTTCTTCCCTCTTTTACAGTAGACTCCCTAAGCTTGGCCAAATGTTTGGCTGTGAGTCTCAGTATCTGTTTTGAAACATTGTTGGGTGGAGGCTTTAAAAGGACAACTCTGATAGGATCCTGCCTGGAAGCATATCACAGTATCATTAAAAGTGACAGGGGCTGGCTTTCTTCCATGGGGTAGGTCTCAGGATGGGGCCTGGCGTTGGTTGGACAATCCCTCAATCTCTGCTCTGTCTTTGCCCCTGGAGGTCTTAAGTGCAAGCTTTGGATTGAGGTTTTTGTGGATTAGTTGGAGATCTCCTCTGTCCACTAGAAGTCTTGTTTACATAGAGGATGTCCTTTTCAGTCTCCATGGCCCCTGCTACTAGGAGTCTTAGCTAGTGTCCCCTCATATCCTCCCAGAGGTCTATTCTGACTTAGGTCTGCAGCTTGCCACAGACCTAGCACTGCTTCTCTTTTGTCTGCATGCCTTCTGCTCTCCTGCTCTTACTCCCCAGCTCTAATCTTTACTCTTATTTCTGCCTGTGCTCCCTCTTCTGTCATGTTCCTACTCTTCAGCAACTACATCTGTCTGTTCTCTTTCCCCTTCTGAGTGAGATTTACATGTCCTCTCCTGGGTCCTCCCTGTTATTATTGTCTTGGGGTCTGTGCACTGTAGTATGTCTATCCTGTTCTATATGACCAAAATCTGCTCATAAGTGAGTACATGCCATGCATGTCTTTCTGGGTCTGTGTTACCTCACTCAGGATGATCTTTTCTAGTTCTATTCATTTGACTGTAAATTTTATGATTTCCTTGTTTGTAATGGCTGAATAGTAGTCTATTGTGTAAATGGACCACAGTTTCTTTACCAAGTCTTTGGTTGAGGGACATATAAGCTGTTTCTCCCTGCTGTTTTAAATTGTATGTATTAATTAATTTGTGTTTGTGTGTATACATTAGCATGTATATGTGCACTTAGAGATGCTAGAAGAAGGTGTTGGATCCCCTTAAGCTGGAGTTACAGGTAGTTGTGAGCCTGGTAATATGGGTAATGGAAATTCAGCCTGAAACTTCTATAGGAGAGGGTAGTGTTGCTGATTAATAATATTTATTATTGATTTATCTTTTATTATTCTTATTATTCAGTTATTCTTTTATTATTCATTTATTCTTAAACCAGTTGTATACCCAAATCACCACACAGTGACTAGGATTTATTAATTAACCTAGAGCACAATACTGGGCAATAATTATTCCATCCTAAACCTCCAAGCCCTCATGGCTTCCTCACATTCATATTTCCCACATTATACTTGCTTTTTGGTCATATTTTAGGTCTGATTTATTTCTCCTGATGTTTCCCATCTTATCCTCTCTGATCTCTCTTCTCTGAACCCTCCTCCCACTCACTTCTTTCTCTTCCCATCCTGACCAGGATGTCCTACCCTATTCTCTCCTTCGCTCAACATTGGCTGGTTGTTTTATTGGCAATACAGAAAACAAATGGTAGCATGTTTACACAAACTTGAGACAGGTGATGCTCTGAATAAGCATTACAATGCAATGTCTGGATTGAAACCAGATAGTGGGGTAGAAAAATCAGCATGTGAATGAACAGGGGTAAATTGTATACATTCCACAAGAACATTATTGCCATTCCACAAGAACAACATTTTGCCCTTTAAGTCCAATAAAAGACTCCTTTTCTTTCAATACAATAATAATTATAAAACAGTTATAAAAACTATTAGGTAAGATTTACATGTGCAAAGTCCAGTCCATGTGCATTTGGCAACTTAGGAGAAAGTATTTGATTATCCTATTTTGACAAATTTAGAGTTCTATCCCTGAATTAACTTTTATTCATATTGGTATTACCTATATGAAAACATTTTCTTAAATTCTAAACAACTTAAGCTTAATTGTGGAACTGTAACTCTTTGGTCTTCAACCCCACCAGAGACTTGAGAAGGAATAAAATTAGTTACTGGAGTAAATAAAAAGTCCATGTTAGCAGCTTCTGAAAAATAAAATCTGACAGAGTTTGCTGCCTGAACAATCAGCCAAAACTCTCTATAACATTGGAGCATCACCTTCAGCCTTCTGGCTCAGTATATTTGACAGACATATATATGATGCAGGAACTATTTAGGATATACTTACCCTGACCTGGAATTTGACAGTTGACTTGCCCTGCATTTATGCTTGCCCATTTTAGGCGAATTCTGTCTTGAACCAAGGGCATTTTCTTTTAGTCCAGATGAATCATTTGCCATATTTGAAGCCATCTCCATACGGAGGTTCTTTGATGCTTATCATCTTCTTTGAGGTAGGCTAGATGCTGCCAGGAGATGACTTGTCTCATTGTCAAAGAATCTTTAAAATAATAAAAACATTTAAATGCCATATTTTGTAGATCTCTGGTGAGACTTACCTATCTTTATATACTTGACCTGTCTACAGAATCATATCTACCTGTTAAACTTAGGATGTATACTTCTGTGACAAATTAGACTAGTGTCTGACATATCTATGAGTTGATTAGCTAACAATTAACTTGTACTATCTAATATCCTAACCTTATTTTCTCTCTGAATAAGATCATTAACAACTTATAATCCTCTCCCAATGAGAATAAACATTCATAGTTCCAGAAAACAACAAAAAACCTACCCAACCCCCTTTAAAGAAAATTGGAAATATTCTCATGAATTTTTTCTAGCTGAATTTTTTGGATAAACAGAAATCCTGTTAGGGGGCTAAAAGAAAATTGGGGAAAATGGTTAATTAAGCAAGCATTAACATCTTTGGTGCAGTCTTTGAATGTTGAGAAATTTTGGTTTAATAGAAGTCCTATTTGGAACCAATTGAGATTGGTAGCTTTCTTCAAAGCTCTCTTAGGAGCAGGCTTTGATGAGAAACAACAATTGAAGCAGTTGAGGCAGGAAAAAGCAGAATGCTGGAACATGCAAGATATTGGAACAGATGTGTCAATATCTCAGCATGCTGAAAGGATGAATTCTGTAAGGTTTGATCCAGCATCTCCAGTGTCCAGTCCTTCTGTTCTGCAAACATAAATTCTCATATGCAGTCCTAAAATTATAAATGTATGAGAGTGTAGGATGAAACTAAACTATATGCCACCTTTATCTATACCAATTAAAAGAATAGCATGATAAAATTTGAGGCTATGATAGCCGAAGATTTATTAGCCATGTATTGTTGAAGTTCTGGCTGGAGACATTTTTTATGTCTCAGTTTCAGAGTTGATCCCATATGAAGGGATCAGCACTTTATGTTGCCTGTTCTATTTAGTCTTCTTGATTTCTCTCTTCTATTGTGTGGCCACGATCTTCTGGTGGGCTTCCTCTGTCATATCTGATTTTTATTAGTTTTGATGGAACCCATAATTTCTCTTCTCCTGTAGGAACATACAAAAAAACCTCTTCCCCAGTGTGACATATTCCTCCTCTACATTTGGCAGTTGTCCTGAACATCTTGACATTCACAGTGAGATATAAAAACAGTCTTCAGAAAATTTATTAGGTATCACTTGGAGCACCACTGAATGAGGAACAAAAAGAAAGGCAGAAGTAAATATCAAATAGATTCTATGCAACTTCATGGAGTTTTTTCCAAAGACTAAACATGTATTTTATAAAAGTCATACCTTGGAGAAGCTAGTAGCTGATAAAGAACTCTCTCTTCTCCAGGAAACAGAGCAATGTCTGAAAAAGTTACAAAGTACAGCCAAAAGTTTTCTAAGATGTCTCCTGGGGATAGAAAGCAAGGGTTGAAACACAGTTTGATATATATGGTGGTAAATAGGTATGGGGCACCCAGATGAAGTTAGTATGTTCATGTATTCAATAATTTATTGATTGAACACTTTTTGAGCACCATGGTACTAGATGAATAAGTAAAATCATTGAGATAAAGTGGTATATAAACCTTAACGTAGAGAAAAAAAAATTCTATCTCAAATTGAGTCAAGTTTAATTATCATGATGACCTCAGGAGATGATATCATAAATAATGCAAACCAAGGTGAATTAAAACAAATGAAATGTCTTTGTCTTATAGTTCTAGAAGCTGGAAGCCTAAAGTGAAGACATTGATAGGACCATGTACTCTCTGGTAGATTTGTAGAGGATATTATTTTGTCTCTCCTTAACATCTCTCAGGTGCTGGTAAGGCTTGGAAGTCCTTCAGTTGGAGAATCCGGTTTTGGCCTGTGTCATCACACAACCATCTCGTTGTGTCTCTTGCTGTTTTTCTTGTTGTTGTTGTTGTTTTGTTTTGTTTTCTCAAAAATATCACCTGTGTGGCATCAATTTCAATCTACTTTGGAATGGCTTCCTCTAAGTTCATCTTTTTCCAGTTTTCAAATAAGGTGACTACGATGATGAACAGGGTCAGCACTTCAACCCTTGCATCTGTGCTGCAGAGTGGCATGAGTCAACTTACAGCAGAGGCAATGCTAAAATTATTCATGCTATACCTTGGGTACAGCTTACTTAGCAACATCAACAGTTAGTTTCCTGTGGAACAATGTTCTGACCCTACACTGAACTGTCTGGTCTCCAGGGAGACAGGGTATGCCAAGTCTCTGACATGAAACGTGATAAGAACAAAGCATGATCCCAGAAATTTTGTAGTAAGCATGCTCTTTTCTTTTATTATTGAAATATAAAGGCACATTTTATGACATTATAATGTGGCCACAGCATATTCTGTAATTGTAAGTTGCAGCTTCGAAGAGCTAGCATCTACAGTTGGATTTAATACCAAATTTATGTGTCTAGTTTGAGAGGGCATGTTTCATTGCTTAGAGGTTTCTTGGCAACTGAGCTATTTTTACCTAGAGAGGAAAAGAGGAGCTGAGGGATGTTTAAAGGGACATACTCCCAATAGCTAGGAATTATGAGTCCATGTCCTTGTTTAATGGCTTCCTGGACTGCTGCCTCCACCACTAGAGCAGCTCTAGAGTTCTGAAATACACATGCAGCCTCTCTGGATGCTTGCTGAACAGTGCGTTGGTGAATATGTGTGTGTGTGTGTGTGTGTGTGTGTGTGTGTGTGTGTGTGTGTGTGTGTGATGGTGGGGTGTTCCAAGCAGCCAAGCCTAGTATCTATGACATTGTCAATAACTGTTTGTCAGATGAGAGAACTCTGTGGGGAAGTGGGTATAGTTCCTACTTCAGGAGCTCCATTCAATGTTTTTGAATTATTTTGTATAAACAGTCCTTGAATAGCACTGCAGCAGCACAGCAATGTGTGATAGAGACTACCCTTGGCTCAGAAAAGTCTTCATTAGTGATTCAGTAGCTGTTCTCTTAGCCTCTTTGCAGCTCATAACCTGTTTTATTGTTATTTATTCTTTTTTATATATTACCTCATGACGGGAGTTTGCCTTTCCTCCTCCTCCCCTCCCAACATCCTCACCCCCCCATCTTCCCCCCCACCCCCACCCCCATTCAATCTTCTTTCCACTTCAGAAAAGAGCAGGCCTCCCAGGGATGTCAACATAGCTTATTGAGTTGCAATCAAACTAATCACCTCCCACTGGTATTAAGGCTGGACAAGGCAACCCAACAGGAGGAAAGTATCCCAAAAGCACCCCCCCACACACACACACTCCCACCATTAGGAGTCCCATAAGAAGACCAAGCTACAAAACCATAACATATATGCAGAGCCTACTTCAGACTCATGCAGGCTCCCTGATTGTTGTTCAATCTCTGTGAACCACTATGAGCCCAGGTTAGTTGATTTCTGTGGGTTTTCCTGTGGTGTCCTTGACCCCTGGCTTCTTCTTTTCCATCTTCTGCAGGATTCCCCAGCTCAACCTAATGTTTGGCCATGGGTCTCTGCTTCTGTTTTCATCAGTTGCTAGAGGTAGCCTCTTTAGTGATAATTATGCTAAGCTACTATCTACCAGTACAGCAGAATATCATTAGGAATAATTTATTTAACTTTTTGTTTGTTTGTTTGGTTGGTTGGTTGGTTGGTTTTGTTTATGCTGATGCTGTTTGGTCCTATCCTAGGTTCTGAGCTATCCAGCCTCTGGTTTCTACCCCTCCAGGCAAGGGATGGGTGGGTCTCATGGGTCTCAAGCTTAACCAGTCATTGCTTGGCTGCTCCCACAATTTCTGTGCCACTTTTACCCCAGCACATCTTGTAAACAAGAAAAATTGTAGGTCAAAGGTTATGTGGCTGGGTTAGTGTCCCTCCAATGGAAGCTTTGGCTGGTTACAAGAGATGGTCATTTCAGGCTCCATATCCTCCATTACTAGGAGTCTTTGCTATAGTCACTGTCATAAATTCTTGGGAGCTTCCATTGCACTTGGTTTCTGTCCCATTCCCAAAATATGCTCTCAATTCTGGTTGTCTCTCCTCAGTACTTTTTCCCTGTAATCTTTTCCCAGCTGGTACCTCCTGTTCCCATTCAGTCCACCTGTGGTATATATTCTATGTCCCCTTTCCAGGGAGATTCATCAGACCCCTTTGAGTCCTTGCTACTTAGCATCTCTGGGTTTATGGATTGCAGCTTTTTTTTTTTTTTTTTGCTAATATACATTTATAAGTGAGTATAAAGCATATTTGTCTTTCTGGGTCTGGGCTACCTCACTCAGGATGGATGATTTTTTTTCTAGTTTCATCTATTTGTCTGCAAATTTCATGATGTCATTGTTCTTAAAAGTTGAGTAACACTCCATTGTGTAAATGCACTACAGTTGCTTTATCTGTTCTTCGACTCAGAGACATCTAGGTTGTTTCCAATTTCTGGCTCTTAGGAATAAAGCTGTTGTGAACATAGTTGAGCAAGTGTCATTGAGGTGGAGTGGAGGGTCCTTTGGGTATATTCCCAGGAGTGATATAGGTAGGACTTGAGGCAGGTCTATTTTCTGAGAAATCATCCTATGGATTTCCAAAAGTGGATGCAAAAGTCTGACCTCCCAAAAGCAAGGGAAGATTGTTCCCCTTGTTTCACATCCTCCCCAGCATGCAACTCAGATTCTGAGCTGAGAAAACTTCCAAATGCGAGCATGGGAGTCACTTGGTACCTGTCTTGAGGCTTGGGTCAAATCTGAGAAATGAAGGTAAAGAAACTCTTTATTGTTGTTTAGACAAAACCTCACATGTGCAAGGTTGGCCACAGAACCATTGTAAAATAAGGATGGCCTTAAACTTCCTCCTGTCCCCACCTTCCAAGTGCAGTGAATAAACGCACATGCCACCCATCTGGATTATACAGTACTACGGGTGGATAGCAAGGCATTTTGGCACATTATACAAGCATTGTACCAACTGAGGTCTATGTCTCCAGCTCCTTACTTTGAATGTTCTTTCTTCTCCTCCACACTGCCTTCAGGGCTTCTGAACAGTCTCTCTCTCTCTGTGATTATTTTATTTATTTGAAATGATAATATAGTTGTATCATTTTCCTCTTCCCTTTTTCCCTTAATCCTCTCTCTTGCACTGTCACTTGCTGCAGCTTCACTCTGTCAGCAGCTCCTCACCTTCAGCTGCCTGCTAGTTAGGGACTCTGTTCAGGGTGATAAAATGTTTAGAGATTCTTCCCTCAAGATAATGACACGGATTTGAGGAGAATGAACAACATTTTCTCAGATGCCTTTGTTCATCATTGTCAAATTCTCATACCTGTCATATTGTCACTCTCAGCCATAATCACAGTCAAGAGTCTATCAGGCACTGTGATCTAGTCACTGCTTTGATATGCTTCATTTCATACACATCAGCATCGCCATACCCTCTGAGGTAGTAGGTAATATTCTTTTTCTGTACGGTGCAAGACACAGTAAATAGAAGACCCGTGTAACATGACGGTTAGACTCAGAGCTTGGACGTAGAGCTGACCTTTCTGTGTGGAAATTCCTGCTCAGTGTCCCACTTATTTTACTTAAGGTTTGTCATTTAATAGCCCTGTGTCTGATTGTTATAATTAAACCAGGGGTGATGGTTATGATAAGATTACCTGCCTCATAGGAATATTGTAAAGATTAGATTTGAAAGCATACAGGACATTGAGTACATTTCAGACAACAAAAATTCAACAAGCATTTGTTCTTTTATCTCCACTGATTAGATGAGGAGACAGATTCTGGGGAGTTGAATGACTAGACTGAGATTACACAATTCTTAACTAGACAAGCTGAAATTTAACCTAGGCAATCTGCTTCTAAGAGTCCTGCACTCAAAACCTCTACCCTGAGCATCTAAATAGGGCTTAATCATGAAAGCCACAAGCCATTGAAGAGCTGGCATCATGCCATCTAAATCTACAGGCCAGAGAGTGACACAGATGACAGGGCCTCACAGGACATCCCAATGAGCTGGTGTGAAAGTGAAATACAATTCTGTTGGGAGATTTGTGTAACACTCTTCAAACACGGTGGAGGCATTTTGATTTAAAACTCTTCTGGTCATGGAGATTGAGTTGTAGTGAAGGTCGAGAGCTGGGGTAAGGGAATCTCTTGTTCCCTGTTTGAGGCCTAGGCTAACAGGAGTTTTAAAAGGAGGGAATATTTGTGTTTGGCCTTCTCTCTTGGATTTGGTAGACTGGACGAGGGAGGGAAGGTGGAGAATGGACAGACAGATACAGGGTGTCCTGAGGATGGGTTGAAAACAGAAGTTGGACACCCAGGGTAGAGCAAGTTGCTGAGCTAAAGATGGAACATGGTCTCTGTGTCCCTGGAGACTGTGAGTGGTCAGGCTGCCCTGCTGGGGTACTTAGCCTAGGTGTTGAAATGAAAAGCTAAGTCAAGCACAAGCCCCATAATGCACCCACAGTACTTACCTAATTGTTATCTCATGGATTTGTTTAGCCACAGCTGTGCCTGAGTTTTCACAATGAAGTTTTGATGATAAATAAAAGCTGTGACTCTGTATTTTATAAGAACACACACTTTTTTTTCCCCATTCCTTGTTATTTTTTATTATGTGCATAGACCTGAGCCAAGCTTTTCTGGGCTCCAGGAGTTTCTTGTTTTGCTCTCTTTCCCCCCTCCCTTCTTAAAACTGCCACGGTGAATATTGCATGACAGAACTGATTCAGAAGCAATCTCTAAAGCTGCTACATGGGGGGCCCAGCCAGGCTTAAATAAAAACCAGAATGGCAAACCCTGGAGGAGCCTAAAGTTTGAGAACAAGCTTTGCAGTGGGGGCATATTGCCAGGCGCCCTCCTCTTTGTTAAAAGAAATTCAGGGTGCTTAATTGAGCATCCCAGGTGGCCATGTTTTCTTCTGGGCTCCTACATATTGCAAGTGGCCTCTTGATTTGATGTTTTCTATTATAGTCCAGAAGTGGAGTCTGATAAATGCCTTTATGAATGTCCCTTTACCTAAAGTGGTGTTCCTTGTTCTTCCCTTCAACCACATGTCCTTCACTGTCACTATCTCCCTTTTTTTTTATAACGCCTAGGCTTGAGCAAGTTCCTTGGGATTCTCGGGGTTGAATTTTTTTAACAGTTTCTGGAATCCTGGCCACAACATGTCTGAGCTACACACTTAATGCCTCAGGCCTATGAAACAGCCTTAAACCCCTGAGAGTTGTTTGGAGCATACTTAAGTAGGAGCAAAGGTTTTTAGAGATTACCTCATTCACTTTCTCTCTTATTGTCTCCCACTCTCCATATAGCTGCAATTTGATTTCAAAATTATGCAATATATCCCTCAATTTTCAAAATATTCCTTGAAAGCTTGAAGTTTTATGCTTAAAAGTGTATTATGTTTTTATGATTGATATTTTGTTGTTGCTTCCCACAAAGGAGCTCCCCAAATCTCATAATAAAACTATTATAATAAAAACTATTCAGAAGTTTACAGAAGTATTATAAGAAAGACAAAGGGCTCTTAAAATGTCTCCTGATACCAAAGAATGATCAATTTCTTGGGGAATTTTTCATCTTCTAAATTATCTGGACAGTTACTGAAAGAGGAAGGGGGTCAGTCCTTTTTCTCACTTTTGGTATTATCTCCCTCTCCAGGTTATCACCTCACTTCTCCTTTTCCTCACTTTCTTTTCTGTCCCTCCTGCTCTGACATTCCAATGATCAACAACACTAACACTGCCATTGACATACACAGAACCACCTGAACATGATTCAGGACCAGTAACAAATTTATTGTCTATCAACCCCCAAATCCTCCATTTCCCCACCCCTCCCTTAAGACATTTTTCACTTTGTTTGCTAGGTGAGTAAGGTGTACCGATGGAGGGTTCTACAGCTGGCAGGAAGAAGATTTGCTTCCTGGCTGGGCTATTGTTTTGGTTTCTTTGGCTTTTGTTTATTTGTTTGTTTGTTTTTTAATCCAGCAAGAATCCTACAGAGCACTTTCCAAAACTACATATCTTCAGTGAACATTTTATGCAGTGCCCAACCCTAGTAGCCCAATGAATTGCTCTGTTGCAAAGCATGAGGTTCCCCAGGACCAGATTCCAGCATCCTAGACTTCAAGTTTTCTCCTGTGCCCTGCCTGAGAAATACATGAGCTCCAGCAACACTCATCACTAAACTGAGCAGGTACCCCTGCAATGCCCTTCAGATGGCTTCACAGGTAAAATGATGCCTTTGGGAAAATACTTCTCTATAAATGGCTTTTGGGAGCACCTTAGACAAAGAGGACTTTTCTAGTATGATTTAGAATAGTGATTATTTTCGTCAGATTTCCATCAGCATGGCAAACTATATAGAATGATAAAGTTTAGTTTGCATCTTCAAAGCTTTCTGCCTCTTGTTGCTTGGTCATTGCCTTGGATCTGTACCATGACAATGCATGAGAGAAAGAAGGGGAAGTCCCAATCTGCATGTAAAGGAAATAAATAAAATAATTAATGAGAAAGAAGGAGAGAAATAAGTAAATAGATAGATAGATAGATAGATAGATAGATAGATAGATAGATAGATAGATAGATAAATAAATGCAGGGACAAAGGAAGGAAAGCAAGAGAACTAAATCTCCTTAATAGCAGCCCCCAATGACTTAAATTCTCATATTTGCCACAACCCCTAAAACTTCCACCACCTCCAGGAGCACCAGTATCTAAGCTCTAAGCTTTCAACAGCTCTAACCTTCCCTTTATCTCAACAACGTAATCCAATATTCCACAGCAGAGTGTTTACTCTGCCTTTGTAGTTTGGATACAAATAATCTATTCGGCCATTACCTCTTGCAGACTAGGTTGCTGCAAGAACCTCTTAGTTTGTCCCCCTGCTCTTTCACATGCTCTTCCCCAACTTTTCTCTCCATGGTAGCCAGTTGTTGCAAGTGTTACCCAAAGGGTAATAGCTGGAGTTAAATGTGTGGTTATAAACTAAGAACATAGAGGATTCTTATAATGGGATTACACACTTATCATGCATGGAAGAAAATAGAGAAATAAACACCAACACACACACATTCCAAGTGAAACAAGACATACCTAAGTGAGATTGAAGAACTGTGTCAAGCTTACTTTGTTGTTCATCGTATTGTTAAGATATACAAAATCTAACTAGTAAGAGAACTAAGTTAAAGAGGTAAAAGCTATGGGCTCTGTATGAATTATTACTCTGCTGTTTAAATCTGAAGTTACATTACTTGAAAAAAAATGAGTGCAATAAAAACAGAATGGTAGATCAATGGAAGCTCAAGTATACAACAAGGACATTTGCTCATCCATGTTTGTAGCAGATTTATTTGTAATAGCAAGAATCTGGAAACAACCCAGATGTCCCTCAGTTGAGGAATGGATACAGAAATTGTGGTACATTTACACACTGCAATACTAATCAGCAATTAAAGACAAGGAAGACATGAAATTTGCAGGCAAATGGTGAGAAATAGAAAAGATCATCCTAAGTGAGGTATCCCACAAGTAGAAAGACACATGCTATATACTCAGCTATAAGTGGGTATTAGACATATAATATAGGATACACATATTAAAATTTGTACACCTAAAGAAGCTAAGCAAGAAGGAGGACCCTCGGTAAGATGTTCAGTCCTCTTTCAGAAAGGCAAATGGGATAGACATTGGAAGAAGGTGAAAAAAAAACCAGGAGCCTACCACAGAGGTCCTCCGAAAGACTCTACCCTGCAGGGTATCAAAGCAGATGTTGAGACTCATAGCCAAACTTTGGGCAGAGTACAGGGAATCTTATGAAAGAAGGGGGAGATAGAAAGACCTGGAGGGGACAGAATCTCCACAAGGAAAGCAACAGAACCAACAAATCTGGGTCCAGGGGTGTTTTCTGACACTGATACTTCAACCAAGGACTATTTATAGATATAACCTAGAAAACCTGCACAGATGTAGCCCGTGGCAGCTCAAACTCCAAATAGGCTCCCTAGTAATGGGAACAGGGGCTGTCTCTGACATGAACTCAGTGGCTGGCTCTTTGTTCACCTCCCCCTGAGTTGGGGCAGCCTTACCAGGCCACAGTGAAAGACTATGAAAGACAGCCCTGATGAGACCTATTAGTCTAGGCTCATTTGGAAGGGGAGGACTTCCTCTGTCAGTGGACTGGGGAAGGGGTATGGGAGGAGATGAGAGACGTCTGGAGGTCTGGATTGGGAGGGCTGGAGGGTGGGGGCTACAGCTGGGATACAAAGTGAATAAATTGTGATAAATAAAAAAAATATTAAAAATGAATGCACAAGGTTTTGATTCCAGAAAAGAAATGTTTTGTGGGTAACAGGTGGGTGGCCAATGTGCATGGAATCTTATGCAAGAAGTGAGAAATAGTAAGATCTGGAGAGGATAGGAACTCCACAAGGAGAGCAACAGAACCAGAAAATTTGAACACAGGGGTCTTCCCAGAAACTCATACTCCAACCAAGAACCATGCATGGAGATAACCTAGAACCCCTGCACTGATGTAGCCCATGGCAGTTTAGTGTCCAAGTGGGTTCCATAGTAATGGGAAGAGGGACTGCCTCTGACATAATCTGATTGGCCTGCTCTTTGATCACCTCCCCCTGAGGGAAGAGCAGCCTTACCAGGCCACAGAAGATGACAATGCAGCCACTCCTGATGAGATCTGATAGACTAAGATCAGAAGGAAGGAGAGGAGGACCTCCCCTATCAGTGGACTTGGGGAGGGGCATGCGTGAAGAAGGGGGTGAGAGGGTGGGATCAGGAGGTGAGGAGGGAGGGACTTATGGGGGATACAAAGTGAATAAAGTGTAATTAATAAAAATAAAAAAAATTTAAAAAAGGAAAAAAAAAAGCAAATTCAACTTGTCCCCTTGGAGAAAAGGATCACTTGTTGCTTTTTTTCCTGAAAAAAAAAAAAATGGTAACTGACTGAATGACTTTGCTTTGCAAATTATTTTCTCACCTTAGCATAAAAATGTATATTCAGATTAATGTATTGTACTTCCAGGCTATCCTCACTTGTACCTACTTAATGTGGTAAGACTTTTCTCTTAGGAAACATAAATTCAATATCATTATTAGTAATTCTTATTGTTGTTGTTGTTGTTGTTCAAATGTAGAGTTTTAATGATCCTTAGGACACTCTCCTGGAATTCAAGAGGATGCAGGGACAGAAAGAGACAATCAATAGCAGAAGTATCTCAGGCCCCTCTGCCATCTAAAGCACTGACTGTGGAGTTTGTTCACAACACAGCTGTTCCCAATAGAGGACACACATAGTCCTTCACTCTGACTTCAAAGACAAAGAGAGGCATCCTGAACATTATCACAGAACTTTGTTGGGGATATCTTCTGTGCCAGATTTCCCATGAAAATATAGTTAAGGGTTGCAGTGAAGCAGTTCCTGAAGATGTGGAGTGTATTAGAGGGTTGGATACAAGACATCAGATATTATGGAAAGTTAGTAACAGGCATGTTGCCTTTGCCGGGTGAGGGGGTGACTAAAGCTTGGTGTCATAATAGAATCTCTTGAGAAAAGAAAAGTAGAGAAAATAATGGCAGTGAAGCAATTCAGGAAACAATGAAATGAGCCTTGTAGTTATAAATTTTCCAGTGTTTGGGGAATTTCTCTCTTGCCAGAAACAGCATGGGAAATCTTGTAAAGGGAAAATTTGCTAATGGAGGGGTGAAATTTCTCCATGAGAATGGGAAGAAGAATGGGAAGAAAAGAAGTATTTCCTATGAGTAGTTGGCTTCAATATTTCATGGAGCAGTTTTTACCAAAATTGATACCAGGTTGTAGGAAAGACACAAACCAAAAGATGCTGAGGTTCCTGAGCCCCAAGCAAACTTTTGACTAAAGTTTCCAACTGGGAAATTGAAGTATAAATGAGCACTGTGTAGCAGATATCATGCCTGCTTCTCTGCCTTAGGACAGTTACTCATCCCTCCTGCTGCCAAGTGTTGGCTACTGTTTTTGAATGACAGTTGAGTTACTCCTCAGGAATTTCCCTGGTCTGTAGGGAAATACCTATGGCTAATTTTTTCCCCTGCTCTTATAATATCCCTATAGTAACTTTCACGTAATTACTAGTTGATATAGCCTGTGAGATTGCAGAGACAAAGGACCTTAGTCCTTTTTTCTGAACTAAGGTCAATCAGGAGGGCAATAGATGAGGGCCTTCATTCCAAATGCATCTTTCTGCTGATTTTTTTAAAATTCTACCTAATATTGCTCCCTTTCACTAATTTACAGGTGTTTTGCATTAAACTATCTGTAAAAACAAAGGTAAGTTTTATCTCAAGGAATGTTTTCTGCTGAACAGATGTAAGATATATGATAAATATTCAGAATTGAGTTGAGACGTTTGCTTCTGGACTTGAGGAATAATCAACAATGATAAAGCACTTAGTCCTGGATTATGTAGTGTAAGCTTCCTGAGTTCTCACTCATATTATTGGGGTATTAAAGGAGAGGAAATAAAGCCCAAGTAGAAAGGACATTGCAAGGAGACAAGGTCACTGTAGATGTGACAATAGACTGACAGCTACAACAGAAAAAAACAAACAAGCAAACAAAAACAAAACAAAAGCCAACAGCCTAAGCAAAGTGAGAGCAGAACATCGATGAACTCCAGGGAAGTGTCTTGCAAAGGCAGGTATTCTAAGGGTGTGCTCTGCAAAGAAAGATAAACTGAAGTCATGCTGGGCAAAAGGGACGGCATCCAGCACCCCTCCACCCACCCACGCAAGAAGGGGTTCAGGCAGAAATTTCCAAGACCTGGAGCCCTCTAAAGCATTTCATGGAAGATGCAGTTGGTTTCAGTAGTCACAATGGCATTGCTCCACCAGATTTGTTTATATGGACTTATAGTTGATTAGTGTGTATGACTGACACTCTGTCCATCTCCTCTCATCATCTACATTATGGGCTCCATGGCTACCATGTGGAAGAGCTCCCTACTTCGGAGCTCTACTTTCTTATAAGGCATGTTAAGCTCAGGTAGGCTAATCAAACTTTCTTCTTCAGGGTGCAGAAGAAAAATTACACTCCTCATGTAATTAATCCACCTTTGTTGCCTCTACCATGAACCCCAATGAAATTCAATAACATACTGAGTTCTAGACAAAGAAAGAAAGTAACATTTATGGAGCGCTGTACTGTGCCAGACTTTCAAAAGAGGCAAAATTTGCTAGCCAATTTCAGACTAAAATAATAAGACATCTGATATAGAAAATGCTTTTTCAGAAAATAATCTTATTTGGAACTATGGTAAATGGCTAATTAAAAAAAAATGCCCCCTCAGCCCAGACCAACTCAGTGTGGGAACAAACTTCCCAGCCTTGGGTCCTCATACATTAGGCACTATTTTCAAACCTTAGTTAGGTTTCTAGCTGAGGCTTCTCATCAGGCAAGGGAGCAGTGGTACATACCTCCAATTAGCTTTGTTTTTCTTGGCAAAGCAAAATATTGTGGCACTAATTGTCTTTCAAGTGTTGGAAGAGACCTAGAGACACTAAAGCTCATAGATAAAGTAATCAGATAAGGTGTTTGAAGCCTCATAAATTTAATTAACCAAAAATCTCATCAGTAGAAAGTGTTTGAACTGGTGTGATTACCCTACTAACTAATATGTGCTCTAAAGTTAATACTCCCTTCATTCTACCAACTTATTTTAAGTAGGAAAACATAAAATAATGAACATTACCAGTGGGTTTAAAGTGAAAGGGCTGGCCTGATATCTGTTCCCATTCACAATGGTACAAAGAAAGAAAGAAGGAAGGCATTGCTGAGTGGGCCCATGTTTATCGGACTCCAGGAACTCAGCTGGGTTACATCAACTCTAGAGAAATAAATCAGCCTTTGTACATGAATTCTTACCCAGTTGTAATCCTGTGGGCTCCTCCTTATCTCGTCTATGAAGGAAATGACTCAAGTGTGAGGAGGGAAGATGGGAAATACCTACAGCATCACTGGATTTGCCCTTTGCCAGATAATGTCATTCCCATGGAGACATTTTCTTAAATATACCTCATCCAGACTGGGCTTCTGTCCACTCTGTGAGATATCATCTCTATATGCCCAGAAGTAATTTTGAACAGTTTGGACAGTGGCCACTTGCTGGGATCACAGCAGCATCAGCAGCCTCAGTCAGTCATCATCCAGGAAGGTCACTAGAAGTTCTCAGCTTCCTCTGTACTCCCTGATATCTGCTTGTCTTCTGCCAAAACTCTACTTAGGGAAAGTTACTGCTGGTTAAAAAAAATCACAGCCCAATACCCAGATCCTTGGTTATAGGGAGTAAGACTTCTTTCACCTGGAGCTAGACTTTTAGAGAGTATGTAGTTTAGTATGTAGACAAGCATTGTTTCCCTTCCTTAGATGACAAGCCCCATATTTAGACAGGGGAAAAAATACTACCAGATAACAAAGACAGATTGGGAGCTTAAATACACATTCCCGTGAAATTGATAAAAATAATTCTAAAGGGAAAAAGCTCTAATTTCACAGTGTATCCAAAATCAAGCCATACATTTTTGAAATACTTGCTTGGGTCTGCTGTGGAAAATTTGCTAAATCATGACAATAAATAGCAGGGAGAAGAAGCATCATTATTTTCTATCATTGGAAGAATGAATGAGTTTAAACTTTGTTTCCTATATGGTCTGTCTTAGGCTTCATGTTGGTCGATCACGTCCAAAGTCAGCTATCCTCAAAACTATTTCTACACATGTCAGCCTGGAAAACATCTGATTAAGAAAGAGCCTCTACCTTACAAGAAGCCAAATCTGGCAATATGAAGAGAACAACCAACCATAGAGCTCCCAGACCCAATAAATAAATCTACAGTAAAAGACATGACAGAAGTAGGAACAGAAAGATGTATAAGTCCTGTGAAATCTGCTATGGGATTGTGTCTCCTAGAAATAACAGGGAAGCTTCTGCCTTGATGTCTCAACAATACGGATGCCTCCACAAGGCTCAATCAAGGACAACACTAATAAACATTCTAACGTAGAAGGGGAAAACACATGGTGCCCCAGTCCTAGACAGAGTTACAGGTAACTAAGAAATGCTGAGAATGGGAGAAGTGGTCTTCCCCCCCCCCCAAAGAATCCCTCTAATTGGTTATGTAGTACCAAGTAATCAGCCATGACATCATGCACATGAAATACTGAAGAGACTTTGTAGGTTGTATCCATATATGTATGTGTATATGTGCATATACACATATATGTAACAACAACAAAGGACAGGAGGCCAGGAACTTGAAAGGAAACAAGGCAACAGCATGAGTGGGAGTAGATAATGTAGGGGTGAGGGTGGGAGGAGTCAGGAAGGAAAGGGAAGAGAGGGAAATGGTATAAGTATAGTTTTAAAAAACGTTTCGAATTTTTTCAAAAGATTGTCAGACATTAACAAATAAAGGGAAAATCCAGTGAGTCTATAGGTATTTTCCTACTACATTTATGGAAAGTTGACAATACTTGGAATTACCCCATTTATATGTGAACTTGACTACATTCATTAACACTTTCTGTATGCCTAGCACTGTTCTTGACTCTGAGATATAGAATGTACCTCTGTTCTCTGATTTTTATGTCCTATGTACTAAGGGATTTACCAATCAAATAAATAAACAAATGTTCTACTCTCTGATCATGATAAATGCTTTGAATCAAATAACAGAATATGATAGTAAACACTGAAGGGTATTAAAGCATCATATTCCATAGTGTGGCCAGAAAAGGTCTCTTGAGAAGGTGATCTGTATGACAAGAAGAAATCAACCATGGTACCTTCATGGAGAAGAGTGTTTTGGACAAAATAAACAATAACTGTTCATGACCCTGAGAAAACATGAGCTTGACTTGGTCAGGGAACAGAAAAAAAAAAAAGTGCAAGTGTGTAACATATAAAGGAGAGGTATGTTATCCAAGCCATCATGTACAGAAAAAGTAGGAAATGTGTTGGACCTTATGAAACATGGTGTCTTGAGGAAAAAGGGCACATAAAGGCATTTAAGGAGGTGGGTGACAAGCCCACAAGGGTAAAGGGAAGTGTATAGGAAGACTGCCTGTGAGCACAAAATCTCTTTATCATGGGAAAAATCTGAGGGTCTCCCAATGTTCACAAATAAGGACAGCAACCCAAATCTGAAGAATTTCTCTTTTAAATATCACGATACCCTCCCCCCCAAGAGGTGGCAGCAGAGGCATCATTACACTCTTCTCACTGAAGCAATTCAGGTGCTGAATAAGAACTGGGCCCTATGACAAGGACTGAGAACCCAAATCCATTGGACATCAACAACACATCCTTCCTACGATTGTCCCAATGTTTTGGATATTCTGAAATCCTTATGTTGTCAGATACAAAGTTGTCATTGCTGAGTTTTATTCCGGATATCAGCACATACTGGATTATTACACAGTTCATAGGAGAGCATTGACTTTTAATGAAAATCTGGAAAAGAATTCAAAAGTCCATGGAAGAAATAACCAGGACATGGTGTGATAATGGATTTTGATGTCAGCTTGATGACACCTGGAATCCCCATGGTAATATATTTCTGAGTGTGTGTACAAGTATATTTCTGGAAAAGCTTAACTAAGAAATAAAGGTTGACCCTGAATGTGGATGGTGCGATCCTATAGGATGGGGTTTTGAATGGGATCCAAAGGGTACATCAAGCTGATGGCTGGAATTGATCTTTCCGCTTCTTAACTGCAGATACAGTGTGACCATTTGCCTCATACTCCTGACATCTGATAGACTGTACCTTCAAACTGTGGGGTAAAATCAACCCTTTCTTTCTCAAGTTTATGCATGTTTGTGTGTAGTCATGTGCTCATTTTCATGTATATGTGGTATACATAAAAGCACACATATATACGGAGATACCACAGCCTTACAGGGTCATGTACATATCAACTGTGCATGTTTTCTTTTGTGCAGAGATAGCTGAGGTGATAATTTTCATGACATATCAATCAGTCCATCAATACCAGAAATGTAGACTATCTCTGTACATCACATATTTCCAACCCTTACTATTGAACCAAGAGACCTTAGCAGTGAACTCCTGAGACTAGAATCATTAATATCTCTGGTCCGTACGGAGGCCATAATATCCAGTGAATCTAGCTACATGGTAGCTTTGCTGAAGAAATGAAAGAATCATAGAAGCCCAAAAACAAAATAAAAAACTAAAAAATAGAAGAATTTCAGTGATAACTGGGAAAATAGAACAATTAACCATCAAAATTCCTCAAGCCAGGAAATGCTATATGATGCCTGAACCTACTTTTTAAAAAATGATATTTATTATCCTTTTTTTGGTATGTAAAGACAATACATATTTATCATACTAGAGGAATACAAAAAGTATATACAGAATATAAATTAACCATATTGCCATAATTAGATACAACCACATTTAAACACTGGTCATTACAAAATCGAGATGCTACTATACAAATGGTTATGTATATTTCAAGTGTAGCTTTCTCCAACATTCTCACATAGTCTCTAATAACATTGTGTTTAGTGGCTGACAACAGTCCATTTAACTATTATATAACATTAATAAACTGTTTAACTGTTGCCCATGTTATTCAATTTTAATTACTTTAGAGTTTTGTTATTTTATGAATAATTAAATGATAAGTTTGCTTATTGCTTTCTTCATTGTCTGATTTTTTACCACTATGCCAAATTAATATATTTTTTATTCTTTAATTTGGGCAACTTTGGAGGACATGTAAAGGAAGAACTCAGAGACAAGGATAATTTTAGTTGATATAGTTTCTCTGTCTCTGTCTTTTTGAGGATTTCAGATTTTCTAATCACACTGATTTTGGCACTTTCTACCCGGTATAAGAATCATTAGCTGACATATTATAACAGATCAGCCATGATATTTTTTTACACACCACAGTTTTAAACTTAGACTATTATACTCAGCAAAACAAAACCCCCTTCCCTTAGAAAAAAGAGACAATAATCTTATCAAAAATATTTTATTTACAAAAAATCAATTTTACTATACATCCTATAATGGAAATACATTGAATAATTGCTAAAATAAATACAAGGCAATTAATTCAACTTTTTATAAGAATGAGAAAATTTGACATTTGAACGTTATCAAGGTTTAACTTAGAATATAAATAGTTAAAAAGGCAAACTCAAGTTTTAGTCTCATTTATTGTCATGGTGTATTTGTCTTCCACTATCTCTCCGTGCAGCAAGAGTCTGAGTTTTTCAGAACTTGGACCTCTTTGTACTCACAAGGTAGAATGTGCAGCTTTTCCATAGGTGAAACATGACATTGACACCTGCACATTAAGGAAGCAGGACACTGATGCTCTGTCTCTGCTTCATTGTCATGATTTTACGCAGCTGTTCTTGTGCCCTTAGTGTGTGTTTAACAGGCCCACAAAGCACCAGCCACAAGGCAAGATAAATCATGTGAAAACTGAATAATTGAGGCCCCATAATAACTGAATCAGTCAAGTTTGGAGGAACTGCTTCATCCCTTCTTTTATGTCCCAGTTCTTAATAAAACTAATTACATCGTGACATAATTTCTACTTGTGGGGATCTTTAGGAAGGCCAAGTATGGAAGAGATGAAAAGATTACCTGTATAATTCAGAAAAATACCCTTCCTGAGAAGTAAAGATGACACTAGGAACCTAAGTGTGCCAGTTCTGAATTGTGTTTTATATTGGTTACAATTCAGCAAGTAAACATTACCAGCATGCAGTGTGAATTGGCAGACTCAGACACTAAACAGGGGAAGACACCTAATGTGTATATGTTGAAGTCTGCCACACACAGGCCACAGCTTAAAACTTTTGATGAATTGCGTTGTATTTGTCCCAATCACACAGATACATTTTCACCCCTTTCCATTTTCCTAGGCCTTCACAAATACCGCTGTCATCTCTACAGATGGTCCATCTTTGATGTTCATATTTATCCAATACAAGGAGCCCAGTGTTTTTTTTTTTCAAAGAATAGCATTCCCTTTTTTAAAAAAATCATATTCAAAATTGCACTTTTCTACCCCTTTGGCCTCAACATTAATGATTTGCTCTTGTACACATGTGAGTATGTATTGTGTAGTTTTACCTAAAAGTTGACAGATATCTTGGCCCTTTCTAAAAGAAATAAAACGTTAGAGTATTGAAAGTTTACATTTTTTTTCACAGAAATAAACTATTCAATTTTAAAATGTAAAGAAAGAGAGAAACATTTTATTATTTCATGAACATCAGTCAACCACGTTTCACATTTTGGGCAGGTTAATTTTTATAGAATGAATTTTTTTAGAACCTATTTTATTATCAAAAAAAGAACAAGCGTACTTTTTGTCAGAGAAGTAAAATATAGACTATGATGTGAAATTTGCTTTTAAAAATTGGCATACAAAATTTAAAAACACAGTACAATTACATCAAAATACAGCATAGCCAGTGGCCTTTAAGTTTTCCTTTGGCATTTTATTTGGTAGAGTTAAAGACAAACATTTTTCATTAAAATAAAAAAAAAGGATAAAAAGAAAAAAAAAAACAGCTATCAAAACGGTCCATAAGTTAGGTTGTATAGGTCGAGAGAGTGTTCCCTTGAGTTTTCAGAATCCTTTTCGTCCATGATCACCCACATAAAGCATGGCTAGTGAGGTATATAGAACAAACACTTGTCAGGCGGATGCACAGTAGGAGGAAAAGTGCATAAACAAAGGAGTCATCCCACGTTCCTAAAAATTCCGGGTTCTGTCTGAATTTCTTCATACTGACATATCAATTGACTTTGGCAGAATCAAAACTCAACCCATCAAATGTCTTTGTTCAAGTCCCAGCAGCAGTGATATGTTTCCTGTGGTGGCAAGGTGCAATGCCACAATACTGTACAGCCCCTTGCGGAACTAAGGTGTGTGTGACTGCAAACATCATCGTGAGATCATACGTCAAGCACCATGTCATACTGTTGTCCCTTCTTCCGCCTGCCACACTTATTGATGAGAACCACATACAGAGTCAAAAGCATGACCCAGTAGCATGCATAGATCAAGGTTCCCACAATGAGAACAGTCTGTTTGGATTCAGAAAATGGCTTTTTAGATTCCTTATAAATGGTGAAAATCACACCACCTAGAAGTATTGTAAACCACACAGACACTGGAATAAGTCCTATGAAATTAACAACAATGGTCTTCCTTCCAGATGTGCCCCATCCAGCTTTGTTTATGGTTGCAATTGCAAACATCTTGGCAGGAAGTAGACTTGACATGTATAACACTGAATAGAGAGACATGAAGACCATGACAATATTTCCTCTAAGGCAGCTGGCAAAAGATGACTTTATAAGACCCACTAACTGTACAGTTAACAGGAAGAGGAGGATGTTCCAGATTTTACCCCTGTAGAAGAGCTGGATGACTGTGGCAATGAGAAAGAAAGGAAAGAATCCAGTGATAACAGCTTCATAGGTCATCCACAAGTGATGCTTGTGAAACCACATGGCATTGTACAGCCACTCTCGGAAGTAGGATTTGCTCCAGCGGGTCTGCTGGTTCAGCCATCTGAGATACTCTATAGGTGTTTCAGTAAGGCACTTGGACCGAGCTGTGTATTTCGTTGCATAGCCCAGACTCAGCACCCTGTTGGTAAGATGCCTGTCATCACCAAAACTGCACTGGTTACCCATGAATTCCTGATTGTACCAGTCTTCTACAAACTCATGCAGCAAGGAGTTTCTGTACATGCCCAAAGGACCACTTATGCACTGGACACACCCAAAATAAGACTGGCAGGCCCTTTCTATATTGAAAGCCATCCAGTATCTCACACTGCTGAGGAAGGAGATCCAGGAGTCATACTTGTTTAAAATCTGCAAGTAGAAAAAGTAGATAAATAAAAGTTAGCTTTAGCTTAATAATGCCAAGAAGTCTCAAAGAATCCTGAGGTCACTGCCATAAAATCTGTTCTTTTGTGACTCCATTTTGGTGTCTTCTTTTTCTGCCATTACTTTATCTTGTCTTCTGGGTTTTGTATTATTAAATAAGCTTGAATGGTTAGGTATATATGTCTGCATATTAGTGGTGTTTTTTTTTTTTTTTACTTCATTATTTTTATCTTCTTCTTGTTACATACTTTATGCATGTTCATGCTTTTGGGTTAAAATGTTGAGTTATATTTTTAAGCATCAATCTTTAATCCCTAAATTTTCCCAGATGTACTTTTGTAAATTACCATCTAAGAGTTGAAAGATGTAAGAACCTAGGTGCTTCTGATCTGGTTAACTTTCAACTTTCCAATGCTGACCTGTCCATTTTTCTTCTCCATTCTTATAATGCCAGGGATAAAAGACTCCCTGAAATAATGAATTCTAATGAACTGTATCAAGGTTGCTGAATGTTACAAAACTTTTTTAGAGATAGGTCTAAATTTCCTCGTTTGTCTTAGTTTTATTCAATTTCTATCTGAATTTTGGATGTCTCTTTGTTTTTAGTCACCAAGCTATTTCTTTGTTCTTCCAAATACAATGTCTCATTATTGCCTTTACTAATACTCATGCATACACGGGAACACAACAACATCAATCTCCATTTTTAGGTTCCTTATTTTTTGTTCTTCTCATCTGGTATAAAATCAAATTACATACTATTAAAGTATCCTGATTTAACCGCTGCATATTTTCACATACTCACATTTCTGTCCAAGACATTTTAATATCATGCAATTAAATACTGTTTCTATGATACTAATAAATGATGGGCCATTTATTAATTCTTTATTTGTTTCTTCTGATTGGTTTAAATTTGAGTAGCTGTTTCTTTTTCTCCCTTGTTTTTAAGTATAGATAGATAGATAGATAGATAGATAGATAGATAGATAGATAGATATTTTTTTATGTGTATGAGTGCCTTTCCTGCCTGTGTGTATGTACATTATCTGCATGCAGTGCCCACAGAGAATGGAAAATGCCAACAGAGTCCTTGGACTTAGAGTTATGGATGACTGTGAACCATCATGTGAATACTGCACGCTGAAGCCAGGTTGGCTGCAAAAGCAGCAAATGCTTTTAACAGTTCAATCACTGTCCAGGTCCTTCATTCCGTATTTTTAACCAATTACCTAGTGGCCCATCTTTTAAATGCAGAAGTATAGAACATATCACCTTCTGTTGAATATATTTCTATTTCATTACTTCTGGAAGTAAATATGATATCAGAATTTAGTAGAATATTAGATATTTAGCTGTGGCCTGAGGGTACCTGATGGAAATCATTATTTATCTATATATTTGTGTTATAGGTAACTTTTCTGTCACTACAAATACATGTTATATTCAAGGGCTAAGCATAGATGTCCCAAATTGTTTCAAGTTAGGTAAGAAAAACAAGGTTAAAATTTATCTGATGAACATTCTCTTATGTGTCTAGCACTTAGACCACAGAACTTTGGAATAATAAACATTGTATGAATCAATACAAGAGTGTTATTAAAACTACCACATGCAAGAATAATGAAGCCCTACATACCTGGACATCTCCTCCGACACCTCCAACCATAGGGTCTTCTTCTAAGACCTTTACCATCTCCACAGATGAGGCAGGGTCAAGCATGGTATCTGAGTCACACACCTGCAAAAGAGAACACAGGAAATGACTTAAACAGAATTACAATTGTACCTCACCCCAATTGAACTTACGCACTATACCCTTAGTTTTATCATCACAAGACTTCTGCCAGAAAAAGGTCACAAATGTGACAGAAGATTCTGTATATCATGGCCAAGATAGAGAGTTTTTCATCAAGCTCAACACTACTTCAAATGGTGATTCCAGTTTTCCAGAAATGTTTCAGATTTTGGCCATAGAAGTTGACTGTCTCTGGTAATGCTTCAGTTATCCTTTCATATACTCTGGGACTAGCTTTCTGCTTTTTTCTCATGCTGTATCGGGTTCCCTTGAGCTTCTGAGTATCGTATCTAGAACTGTGAGTCAAATAAGCTTCATTATAAATTATCGAGTCTAGCACCACAAAATGCATTAATACTAGTACTCTTTCCTATCAAATGCAGCGAAGCCCTGACAAATGTAATTTGACCAGAGCTGGTATGTGATGAACCACTGGACAACCTGTTAAAGTTTGAATGTGAAGTATCCTCCATGATTTTCTCTACGTGAACTTGGTCTTAGTTAGTGGCACTAGTTCGGAAGTTTGTGGAATCTTTAGGGGGTAGAGCTTCACTAAAACCCTGAGAGATGAGTTTTGAAGTTTTAGCCTGGTCTCTGCCCTCTCTGCTTACTCATCCACAGAGAAGTGAGCTAGTAGCTGCTGCAAACTCCCTCAATCATAGAGATGCCTGCGGCCATGAGTTCCCAGCTATGATGGACTTACGAGTTCTCAAATCCTCAGGCAAAATAAATCCTCCTCCCCTAAGCAGCTTCTTATCAGGTATTTGATCACAACAACAACAAAAATTAGCTAATACACACCCACACTATACACTGGATAAGATTGGCACATACTTAGTGCTGCCCACTTCTCCAGCATTCTGTTTTCTACCATCAGTGCCAGCTATCAAGTTCAAGATTTCCAAGCCTGAGTAAGGTACTTAAAGTCACCAAAAATTTACTTTGGCTCTCCCATGACTTGTTTATCACAGTTTGCATAACCCTACATGCTGGGCAGGAGGCTTGGGCTAGGAGGAGGCAGAGGTGAAGGCACATAGTTCAGGTCACCATTAGAATCCAGCATCCCAAATGAAGGCTACAAGTACCTCTATTGACTTAAGTCAGGAATGGTAAAACCAGAAAGCTAAAATAAGCTTAAACCAACAGGAAGGGAGCAATCCAGAATTAATGTTCAAATAAACCCGCCTGCTTCTGAGCATAAGCAAGCAAGAGGAACTGCCACTTTGAAAATACTAAACTTGAACCAAATCTCTAAGGTTCAACATATTTAAATTGGCTCCTCCCATTTTGCAAAAGAAACTCAGAAGTTTTCTGAGAGAGGCTGTTAGTACAGTGAGCTTAGCTATATCTGAAGAATAAGTTCTCAGAAGTCTCCTGGGAAGGGATTTGTTATCATAGGATTTAAGAGCTTTAAAGAATTTCAGTTTCTGGATTCTGCATAGTGAGTCAATGCCAACTAGAAACCTTGTCTTTGCCAGTTGGAAAAGGCATGTATGCTCAGGGGCACAAGAACATTTATTTAATAAGATGTGAAATATACAACTTTAGTCCTTAAAATTCATCTAACAGAACATTGTTTCTAATTTTCTCCTCACCAGTTAATAACAAGAAATGAATACAAATTTCTGCCTAGCTTAGGCTGAGAAACCAACGTGTACATACACCAGTTCGTGAGTAGCTTAAACTCACACCAAGAGAAGCTATAGGTTGTAATTTGTACACAGGAAACAGAGCACAGATTAAGAGTCTTTGTCCACACAGGGTGTGTCTATGAATTGCTGAAGTACATAATGATTTCTGAGTAGCAAATTACAGACATGAAGAAGAAGAATAACCTCTGAAAAAATAAAATAAATCCAATCTACTATTGGGAAGAATCAGCCACCTTGGTTTAACCACAGAAAGACCAGCCCTCTTGGTTTATCATTCTACCACTTTAGCCAACAGTTAACAATGCCCTCCTTATAGGAATAAGTATTAATCAGGGATTGGCTAACTTGGGGCTTTTGGTAAAGACCAGCCTGCTACCTATTGGATTATAATTGCCTACAGGTTAAGAATAAGTTTATGTGTTTACATTTGAAACAATATTTTGTGATGCATGTAAATTATATAAAATTAAAATTTCACTGTCCATGGCATCCAGTCATGCTTATTCATGTACATGTACCTGTTATCTTCAGCTGTGTTCATACTACAACAAAGCCAAACAGTTGCAAAACATAATATTTACTCTACAATGTTTTACAAGCAAAGTTTGCCAACATCGGGTTCAAAGTGACTACTTGCAGGAAAAGGCTCTGCCTTCATAACAGTATCAGCAACATTGAGATTAAATGTTTTAAATCAGGCCTTTCAAAGGTTTTCTTCCTCTTCACATGGTACAAAGAGTGGCAACTGCATAGAGTTGAGAGTGTTAACTAGTTACAGATTTTTCTAGTCAGGACTGCATACTTTAAGAACTAGTGTTCACAGAATCAAGAAACCCAAGTTCTTGAGTCTTGTGTCTTACTAGTGCATGGCTTTGAACTTACCACCATCAGGGTATCTTAGCAAGGCCCTAAATATGTAAACACTGCACATGTTATAAAGTACTGTAGCCATTAATATAAAGTAGGAACCCTTAAACGATTTCTTTCTTTTTTAATTAATTATTTTTATTTTTATATTAATTACAGTTTATTCACTTTGTATCCAGCTGTAGCCCCCTCTCTCCTCCCCTCTCAATGCTACCCTCCCTCCCTTATCTCCTCCTATGCCCCTCTCTAAGTCCACTGATAGGGGAGGTCCTCCTCCCCTTCCATCTGACCCTAGCTTATCTGGTCTCATCTGAACTGGCTGCATTGTCCTCCTCTGTGCCTTGGCAAGGCTGCTCCCCCATCCAGGGAAGGCAGTCAAAGAGCTAGCCACTGAGTTCAGGTCAGAGACAGCCCCTGTTCAAAATGATTTATTTCTTAAGGGAACCCAAACCTAAATGATGTTTGCCATATGGAGTGCTCAATAGAAAGAAGCATTGAAAAGGTTTGCATTGATTATTTGCATTGATTATTTGAGTACATGCAAAGCATCTTTTATGATGTAAACAGATTACAGTGTGCCTAGAACCATGTACAATGATCCAGAAACTCACAATAATCTAATTATAACTTTTCTCAAGAGTACTTTCCACCAAATGCCTTTCATATTCTAAGATCCAAATCTAAAAGGCAGTCTGCATGTTTCAATTGCACTTTTGAACAAGGTCTTCCCTTTTGGTTTCACTAATGGATTGCTTCTGTAGTTCATAGTCCGTATCAAAGAGCAGTGTAAACCAACACAAGAGAAATCTGAAATTGCTGTGGTTGGCTTTTACAAGGAAACAAACTTAAAAGAAATCAATACCCCTTATGTTGGTACTGGATCAATCCTTTTCCTTCTGAACAGTTTCTTGATCTTGACCTTCCATTTTAACCGTGGCCTTCCAACTTAATATTTTTTTAAGATTCATTTAGTTAGATATTTTATGTATATGAGTATTATGCTCTGTCTTCATGTATATCTACACACCAGAAGACCGCATCCAGCTCCCCTTATAGATGGTTGTGAGCCACCATGTGGTCACTGGGAATCGAACTTAGGACCCCAGGGAGAGCAACCAGTGCTCTTAACTGGTGAGCCATCTCTCCATCTTAAACTTGACCCTTTGTCTTAACCTTGAAACAGTGAGTGGTTTTGGTTATTGCTACAATTCAATTATAAAATAAATAAAAATTCTGCTCCTCTATCCCAACCAATGCCTCCAAACGAAAGAGGACAGGGTTTAGAAGAAAAAGAATAAATAAAGAGAAGGAACAAAAAACAAAAACAAAAAAAAAAAAAAACACCTTACTAATAGTTACCAATTTGGAAGCAGAAGATGATGCCAGCCCTTCTAAACTCCTCTAATGATGCTCCAGAGTAAATATACTATGGAAAGGAAAAAAAGGAGGGGTGGAGAAGATATTTAATTTAGTGGTAGACCGCTCACCTAGGATGCAGGAGGCCCTGGGTTTAGTCTCCAGAACCAAAGTAAAAAGAAAGGAGAGAGACAAAGACAGAAAGAGACAGAGACAGAGAGACAAAGAGAGAGACAGAGGAGAGCACCATGTACCATGCAAGATTTTAGAATAAAAACAAAACAGTATCCAGTCCACAATCTGCTAGTTATATAGACTTGGACTGGGTTCTTGAACCATTCAGCTCAATTCTCTAAACCTCAAATCCTTCAAGAGAAACATATAGATTCTTATTATCCTTATCAAAAGTTTGTCATAAGAATTTCTTGATAAGATTATATATTTATGTATATAAAACATTTAGTAATGGGTAGTTCATAGTAAATAATTAATAAATAAATATTATACACAGAAAGTAGTATAACAAACTAAAGCCAAAGATATAAATTTATGTTTCTAGTTCAAACAAACAAACAAACAAACAAACAAAAAAAGGAGCTCTTGCTAAAGTTACTTTAGCTATAAGCCATCCCTGAAACAGAGAGAATACAGAGCTTCATTAATACCTGGAAAATTCAGATCACACAAGTGATCTAAAACCATCAGTAAAAAAAAAAAAATCTTAGATTGAGCTGTTATTTAGTAGAAAGAAGTACAAGAAGTAAAGAGTGATTTGTATTTGACCAAAATTATTTCATGACTTGGTTGGGGTACAAATTAAAACACTTTCACTTTTCAAATGACTCTTTTTCTCCAAAGTTGAGTCCTTGAACACAAGGGCATCATGGCCTCAAGTTCAGGATCCTTCTGTTTCAAGCCTTCCCCAGTGCTAGGATTACAGGTGTGTGCCAGATCTTATTCCTTGCCTTTTGATTTTTGTTGGTGCACTCTGGTATGCTGTGGTGTGGTATGGCGTGTGTATGTGTGTGTGTGTTTGTATGTATGTGTTGTATGCATTTGTTAGTGCAGGCAGGGGGGTGCATGTGTGTGAGCTGGGGTGTGGGGTCCTGAGGTCAATGACTATGTCTTTCTTCATAGCTCTCCACCTTTATTTTTTGAGATAGACCCTAAAACTCATGGATTAGGCAAGATCGGCTCTCCATTGAGTTTCATAGGTTCACTCATCTCCGCCCCAGCTGCCAACCATCCTGAACTGAAAGCTGTGTGCAGGCTTTTTACTTGGTAGGAGATGATGGGCAGTGAGGGGAGGGGAATGGGGTGTCAGAGAATAAATTAACAATATTCTGAAAAGCAGAACGTGTCTGACATTATTGGGTACCATATGATGCTTTAACACCTATGTGTCATATAATACCACAGAATACTTACAACCTAATTAATCATATCTTCTGCCTCAAGAAAGTGAAAATGAGAACCGAGATAATAAAAAATACATGAAGTGAACATACTGATATAATGTTTGTCTTTTACTTCACCCTAGTAGATCTTTGGTATTTGCCAGAAAGTATCAAACAGTGGGAGGAGCTAACCGTAACCCTCTAACCCTAACCCTAACCCTAACCGTTATCATTAACTTAACCTGATAGTCTTAACCTTAACTAGTCTTGATCTAAAAACTTAACCTTAACCAGTCTTAATCTGAAAACTTAATCTTGGCCAGTCTTGATCTGAAAAGGACTTCTGGGTTCACGAGTTCTACCAGCAAAAAAAAATGGATTCAGCAAGGCCAATTTCGCAGCAAACTAAGAACAGAGCTGGATCTCGTTCCTAGGTAAAGGTGCCCTCAGCCTCACCTCTCTAGATAAAACATTCTCCACATTGACGTAAGAACATTTTAGATTCTTAGGCTAAATGAATAGAAAGAGGGCAAATGTCACACACAGCAGTTATCATTAGTTATGAAAACTGTGTTTCCTCATTTTTCATGAAAAAAGGAGTAGTTGTTATTTAAAATGTTTCTAGCGTAAATCCGTGGTTATGCTTCTCTGAGCCTTTGATTACATTTCCAAACATTTTAAAAACATTTTTAATGGTTGAGAACTTCAGAGATCCATATGCCTGATCAGTAGATAACCTCATTGTGCATGTGCTTATGTTCAAATGTCTCTTAATTTAATGACTAGTTTGAGGATTAACACTGAATTCATGGCCAGTAACACATGCCTGGGAAAAAACTATCTCCATGAGGCATAAAATAGCTTTCTTGTATTTTAAATTACAAGAACCACTATATCTGGGGTCATTTTGAAAAACAAAACTAGCAACAAAAAATACAAATGTGTAGCTATAACAGCATTAAATGGCTATAAGGCTAATTATTAAAATAGTAAAGCAAAGAATTGCCTTGTTTGGCCTCAGACAAAAACACGTACATTGGTTCAGTCATAACGTCCTGTCATTGAACATGACTCACAACAAGTTATCAATATTGATTCGGAGGTGAGAGGTAAATTTTAATGATCAGGAGAGTTTGAAAACATAGAACCCACGAGGCTTGAGAGATGTCTCAGTGGGTAGGAATGCTCCATCAAGCGGAAGGCCTCAGTTAAGATCCCCAGAACCCATACAAGATTAGGTATGGGTGCATGCACATCTGTAACCCCAGTGACTCCATGACAAATAGAGGCAGAGACTAAAGAAGCTTATGGGCCAGATAGCCTGATGTCTGCAGCAGTGAACTAGAAGCAATGAGTGAAAGATGATCATATGTACTTCATGGTATATCTGCACATACACTCACACAACTACATGTACAACTGTGGGGGGGGGTGCGTGTGTATGTAATCCGTGAGTGTGATGAGCAACAACGCTTTATTGAATTATGTAGCTTTATTGTTCTTCCCACTGGAAGACATCCAGATATCTATGATACTGTCAGGTTAAATTAATGATAAAGTTGCCTCTTGTAATTCTCCTTTTAGAAAATACTCAGATTTGTAGTATTCTGTGTACTTTGGAAATCCCTAATGTGCACATCAGAGGATTTTGGCTTTTTTTTTTTTTTTTTTTTTTTTGTCTCACAGACTTCTGGCTACCTTATTATGTTATACCTGTTCAAAGATAAGAGACATGAATAAACAGCTATATAATATAGAAATAAAAAATATGTCTTACCTTCTGATAATGTTATCTAAGACATTTGATGAAAAATTAAATGTAATCTTAAACTTCTGGAAACTCAGGAAAAGAAAAAACAAGGGTATAATTTTAGAAAGCATTGATCCATCCTTGGTCACTTATTTCATACAGATAATTCAGATTTTTTCATTGTGATTTTCAAATATATAAGACATACTCTCCTAAACATCTGCTGCTTTAATAAATAAGATAACCAGCATGAGTATGCTTTTGAAGATGTAAACAAGATTTTCCCCTTTGGAGAGGCATAGGCAGTCACGTTAGAGTATCTCCTTTCTTAAAAAATGGTGTCGTTACAAAGTACATCTAAAGTAACAGAACATGCCAGACCTGGAGAAAGGGAAACACTCCTCCATTGCTAGTGGAAGTGAAAACTTGTACAACCACTTTGAAAATCAATCATGAGCTTTTTCAGAAAATTGGGCATAGTTCTACCTCAAGACCCAGTTATACTAGTCATGGGCATATACCCAAAAGATGCTTCACCATACAACAAGGATATTTGCTCAGCTATGTTCATGGCAACCTTATTCATAATAGCCAGAATCTGAGAACAACCTAGATGTCCCGCAACTGAAGAATGGATACAGAAATTGTGGTCCATTTACATAATGGAATACTACTGAGCAATTAAAAAACAAGGAAATTGTAAAATTTGCAGGACAATATATGGACCTAGAAAAGATCATCCTGAGTGAGGTAACACAAAACCAGAAAGAAACACATTTTATATACTCACTAACAAGCAGGTATTAGCCATATAATACAGAAAACCACACTAAAATCCCCAGACAAGAAGAAGCTAAAAATCAAGAGGATCTTAGGGAGGATGCTTACTGAATTATCATTCACAAGGGCAATTAGAATACACACAGGACGTGATGAAGAAAGAGAACAGGAATAAAGCCTACCATAGATGTCCTCTGAAAGACTCCAGCCAACGGAGGTTCTAAGCAGATGTTAAGACGAACAGCCAAACTTTAGACAGAGCACTGGGACCCACATAGAAGAGTGCAGGGATAGAAAGACCTGGAGAGAACAGGACCTCCACAAGGAGACAAACAGAGCCAACAAAGACCTGATGAAACTGTTACAACAACCAAGGACCATGCATGGAGAGGACCTAGAACCCATGCTCAGAGGTAGCCAATAGGCAGTTCAGTCTTCATGGGGGTGTCCTAGTGAGAGGAACAGGGGCTGTCTCTGACATGGACTCTGATGCCCACTCTTTAATGTTTCCTCCCTGGAAGTTATGGGGGTTGGCCCTAGCCAGGCTACAGAAGAAGAGGATGAAAGTAGTCCTAAGAAGACTTGATAGGCTGGGGTCAGATGGTAGGGAAAGAGGGCTCTCCCTTTCTGAGGACTAGGGAAAGAGGAAATGAGGGAAGAAAGAAAGATGTTGGAACAAGGAGGAGAAGAGGGAGAAGTTTAGAATCAGGATATAATGTGAATAAATAATAATAAAAATAAATTAAAAACAAACAGAAAAAACAAAATACATCTACTGAAATGCCTACAATTTTCCTCCTCATCTTTCTCCCTTCCTCAAGAGTAAAGTTTATATTCCTTTCCCTGTGTTTATCACATTATTTTCTTGTTCTGTTTTTCTACCTTTTTTATCCCTAAAATCAATTCCCATTTTCTCAGGTGAACCTGCTACTACACTGCCTTTCTCTGCATGGGGACTTCCTCAGTATCCTCACAATGCTAGATGTTTGAAAGGCTATAAGCTGGGGACAGTAGTCAGCCAAGAACACAGACAAAGGGAGAGTTCACAATTACTAAATCTTTATTCCTGAGCAGATCAGAGGAAATCTAGCTGAGATTAGCTAGAAAGGATAACATTGATGCAGAAAATCGAGTAGATTGAGTGCTATTGACACAGGATACACAACAGAGGGTAAGGATGGCTTTAAAAATATTCAGAAACAGCATTGTTGGTTTTCTCCTTCGTAGGAGGTGAGGTCATCTGTTAGTAGTTAGGCAGGGAGGAGTTTGGACAGGGAACTGGAACATGATGAAGATATGAAATAATAGGTCATAAGAACAATAAGCCAGAATCCAACATCAAGTGCACAGAGTACTGAGGGGCACCGAGGACCAGCTGTGACTAGAAATCAAATGTCTCAGCCACATCTCTCCATGGTGAGAGAGCATTAACTAACAAGCACACAGATGGTCCCAGATTCTTCCTTAGCCTTCTTTCCCCAGTGTCTTTTCCCACTGGGCATTGCTTCTTCCTCTCAAGGCGCTTACCTACCAAGTCCATTCACCAGCAATGCTTTGTCTCACCATCTTCACACCTCTCTCCTTTTTGTCTTAACGTAGCCTCTACTTTACAATTTCCAAACTCTGGATCAGTCAGAAGAGGAAAGTAGAGCAGTCAGTGTTTAGTTCAAACCTTAAGTAGCTGCCATGTAATAGCCACACGTGATTATCTTGTAGGAGATTTGGAGAGGGATGACATAGAGGAATGCCCAGCTTTGGGATGTCAAATGGTTTTTGCTCCTGTTTGAATGCTTGGAACTGGATGAGAGTCTCGGGAGGCCTCAGAGCCTACATACCGTAGCTACTGGGGTCAGTCTTCTGGAAGGTTTGGCCTAGAGGAAGACTCCAGCACAAAGCCCATTCTATTCTTTTATATTCTGTATTACTTTTTCCTGGACATGCACAGTGCAATGTTGTCAAGGAAACAAACAAAGTTCAAAACAAGAATGATGGGAAAAGGGGGTTTGGGAGGAGTAGGTTAAGAAAAAGAAGAACGAGCGAATATAATGATGTCTTCTTTGAAACTGATGAATATTACTTGAAAATAAAGTGAAAATAACAAAACAGATGTTTTCTCATTTAAGGCACAAAGCTTTGCTCTTTGTGTTCTAAGTTATCTGTCATACCTTCCTTGGGAAAGATCGATAACAAAAGATCTACTGCTGAGAAATTAGGAGACAAATGAGAGAAGACCTATGCAGAGTCCATGGAAGTGACATTAATAAGCAAACACAAATCAATGAAATACTTCGCACTCTTAAAACACTAACTGAAATTAACCCCATAGCAACAGATGGCATGTACTATATATTTTAGTATAAATTGGAAAGTATAATAATAAACAACATATTTATAGTAAAATCTTTAGTTGTGTGTACAATAACACTGTAATTTTTGCTAAGCCCTAGGAATGTATTGTTTGATCTAATTACTTTAAAGTACTTTTAAGAGTGATTTATTCTACCTGGTAAACTGAGGATCATGGAGGTAGACTTTCTCAGTCAACAGCTAATAATCATCATAATTGGATCCTCAGGCAATGGCTCTAAAATCATTGCTCAATTCCATCCCATTATTGATGTTAGAAGCATGATATATGTCAATAAGTACCCATGAACAGTAAGATCTCACTTCTAAAAACAGGGTTTCATCTCTGCAATGATGGACAAAGCGTTACACAGGCTTTCTTAGGCCAGACAAATTTCTCTTTTCTTGATCTCATCATGGTCAAAATCTAACTAAAGAAGTCGCAAGCAAATTAACATGAGAAAATTGCCACATACTCAGGGTGAACCAAGGGAAGAGAAGCCTTACAGAAAGCTAGAAGGGAATTAAGGAGAGACACAGACTGCCTAGTTTTCCAGCAAGCACACATCATCCCAAACTCTTTCAAAGGTCAAGTTGCAGTGAGGTAATGCTGTTTTGGGAGTGAAATAAACATTACTTTGGTTTTGCTCCCTCTAAGACGGTTTTAACCCTCCTTTTCCGTTTTCTTTCTCCCTCTCAATTTTAAAATCCTTGCACTTTTTAAAATCAAAGCCATTTTTTTCACCACCCCCTTTTACCTCTTCTGCACACCAATCATTTTCTAGTTTTCCCTTCAGTCTGCAGCTTTTCTCAAGACCTTTCCACTCAGAAAAGACACTATTTTCTTACAGAGCTCTCTCTCTCTCTCTCTCTCTCTCTCTCTCTCTCTCTCTCTCGGTGTGTGTGTGTGTGTGTGTGTGTGTGTGTGTGTGTGTGTGTGT
>NW_026596079.1:20140636-20154820 GCF_907164565.1 Psammomys obesus | reverse complement strand
GTGTGTGTGTGTGTGTGTGTGTGTGTGTGTGTGTGTGTGTGTGTTTAAACAGTGTGGACAAGGATGTTGGATTTGACTTGGCAGAACCTAGAGGTACAGAGAAGAACTAAGGAAAAGGGAGAGAATGAAAGGAAGAGTCTCTTGTCCAAATAATCCAGATTTCTAACCAATTGCATGGACAAGGAAGTACTTTCATAGTTGCTCTTAACAGTTTTATAAGGTTTTTTTTTTTTTTCTGTCTTTCAAAATGTGCTTTTAACAGTCAAGCTGTTTTCCAATGACCTGAAAGGAGCACTGTGTTCAGAAGGGACAAGGATGGGCTATAGTATAGGACTAGAAAGATACAAAAGCTGCTTTATTTCAACTTATGCTTGCCCTGGCCAGCATTTTGGGACCTACCTGTACATAATCCACACTTCGCCCCAGTGCTCTGAAGGCCGTGTACATGACTTCTCTCTTTCCACCCCATTTTTGCATGATGCAAATGCTTTTGTTAGACAACACCAATTGGGTTACATGTTGTGAGCTCTCTTTATGGGACTCTTCTGTCTCACCAGGTCCCTTTTCATGGAAGTTATTCTTCCAGATATAAGTGGCCGATTTGTCCCTGCCCATCACTTCACTGAAGATGTCCATCATATAAAGGTCATCCTCTGAGTTCCCATCTATGACCATCACGACTTTAATCCCAGGGTAGGTCAGCCTTTTCACAGATTGCAAACATTTCCGTAAGTAGTCAGGGTCTTCTTGGTACGCAGCAATGCAGAGAGCTACAGTTTTGTTCAATTTAATGGGGGTTTCAAGGGACTTTTTCATTTTCCGGTGTTCCAAAAAGGCAAAGAGGCTTTGGATGATGAGGTGTGATGCTAAAAAGGCACCATACAGTCCAAAGGAGAAATAGTAATTATCCGTCTGGATAAACTGGTAGCCAACAATATAAGCTGCTGTGATTCCCAGGAGGAGAGAGACTCCAAAAAGCGTAGTTCCAATTATTCTCAGGACGCATAAGAACCTCTCACAATGCATCTGAAATGTAAGCAGATATACTTACGGTTAACCACTCTTGTATCACGCTTATCACATACAGGCATCATGGGTGGCACGAAGCACCCACACAGAGAGCCATCAGGGATCCCAGCTTTGTTTTTATTTATTTTGTATTTATTGTTTGATAACTTCATACTTGTATTCAATGTGTTTGATTCTAGCGCCTACTTCCTCCTTTCCAAGTCTTCCCATACTGCTGCCACCATGGCCCCCTTCCACTTTTTTTTTTTCTTAACCCGCTTAGTTCCCTGAGCGCTGCCAAGCTGTGCATGATACCTACTGGAGGATGCATTCCTAGTAAAAATTGTATTGCCCAGCAGCCATCAATTCAATAGCCCCCCAGCTAGGAACAGTACTGCTCTCCCCACTACAGTACTCAGGAATTCTAACACTGAGTTTCTTACTTGTTACATTGACACTAGGGCTCATCTGCAAAGTTGGGATGCCCTGATAACACAACTCACACGACTGTCTCAATCTCCAAATGAGTGAGTAATGCCAGTAAATGTCACAATGCATTGAACACGTACCTGGATGCATTATTTTCGTATCTTATGTTGTATGTCTAAGGCAGCTAGCTCTCTCTGGATGCAGCTACAGCTAGGCATCAAACTAACATTTCCTAAATGCAAAGCAATCTTTTTGCCTGCTCAATGCTTTCTTCAGCCTCTAATTACTGATGAGTAAGGAATCCACAGGAGACGCTGATGAATTTCCCAACAATGACTTCATTTCATCTCTAACGCATGTCCCTACGCTTACATTTTCTCCACGCGGCTGGATGAGGCTAGAGATTAGAAAGAGTAGGTAGTACTGGGACTAGCTTATCAGTTAGTGCTGTGACCTTGCATGGATTATCTCACTTCTCGGAATCTCAGTGTTTTTGTTTGTATAACTGTTTTTTTTTTTTTTTAAGACCTATTCAATGATGATGCTCGTGCTTTACAAATTCCTCTTTGTCTTTGAAATTCTTTATCCCTAGGTGCCCTGTGTAAAGAGCGCTCAAAGCTCCTGTGTTCAGATGTCTGTCTCTCTCACCCACCAGTGTTATCTGGTACCATCCTGGGGATTAGGAAAGTAACAGCATTAGAGAACAAAATCCATATTATTAGAATAACAGATTAATTGGGTAAGAAATAACATCCCACTGGTTCCAACAGCTGAATATCTGACATATCAAAAGATCTGGCAGGTAAGACCTTAAGCCAATTCACCCCTAAATTCTGGATGTATTCTACATAAAGTTGGTGTACATGTGTGTGTGTGTGGGGTGTGTGTGTGTGTGTGTGTGTGTGTGTGTGTGTGTGTGTGATGTGTGCACGTGCTCACTTGTTTTTGTAAGTAGAACTGCACCTGTGTGTGTCTGCATGTGAAAACCAGATGACAATCCCAAGGGTTATGCCTTCAGTTCTTCATCTTCCATCTATTTTTTTTTTCTTTTGCGTCAAGGTTTATTACTGATCTGGAATTTGCCAAATCACCTGGACAGTGGTCCCCAAGAATCGGTCTAAGCAAGCTTATGAACTACTTAAGGACTAGAAGGCCTTTTTTGTTTTTATTTCCCCTAGCATTTCTTATGCTGAGCACTGGAATTTTTCTTTATGAGCCTAAAGCCCCCCTTTGTAGGAATGAACTATCATACAATGCATAATTGTTATGTTCCTTTCTTTAGATTTTCACATCAACTTTGGGAATTGGTCATATTTGCATATTACTACTACATAATAATTTATGGAACTGAATGTATTTGTTTTAAATTAAAAAATTGACAATTATCTCTATAAAACTTCTTTTTTTGTATCACAGCTGTAGGCCCCTCCCTCAGCCCTTCCCCATTCCACCCTCCCTTTTCTCCTCCTATGCCCCTCCTCAAGTCCACTGAAAGGGAGGTCTCCTCTCCTTCCATCTGACCCTAGCCTATCAGGTCTCAGGACTGGCTGCATTGTCTTCCTCTGTGGCTTGGTAAGGCTGCACCCTCCTCAGGGGGAGGTGATCAAAGATCCAGCCACTGAGTTCATGTCAAAGAAAATTGTAATAAACAAAAATAAATAGATAGATAGATAGATAGATAGATAGATAGATAAAAGAAAAAAACTTCTTTAATGTTATATTTTCCTAGTTCTTATCAAACTTTAAAAATAAATATGTTGACTATTAACAATCATGTGTCCATCGTCACATTCTATGGCATATAATCATATATAAGTAGGTATGCACTATACTGCTATCAGACTTTGGTGGGTCTTTCCAACAATGATGTTAGCTCTTCTTGTCCACAGACAACATGGCTGTGGTATGACCTTGTAGCATGGAAATTGAATATGTATGTATTCTAGCAGAAGAAAGAAAAGATTTAAAAAAGAAGATAAGTCTCCCTCCAACCTTTCTTTATCTTTCTCTGGTTTAAATTTTTATCAGCAAGGTTCTCGGGGAATGCATCAGCCCACAATCAAAAGAGAGGTTGGTCATTGCATTACATATGGAATGCAGTTGCTCACCAATCAGTGTAGCTGCATGAACTCATGTCTGCAATAACTGAATTATTTTTTAAATAATTGGCCATTATACATTCTATGATCTCATTAACTGTAATTAGTATAGCCACGATAATGCAAAGTAGGTGAGACACTAGTGCTGGCGGTCTTTATACCTTGTGGACATATGGGTTTTTGTTTTTGTTTTTTCTCTTAAGTAGAAATGATAATGATCAGTAGACTCTACAAGAAAACACTGTGCTGAGGAGCAAAGTGAAGCAGAGTGGAAAGTGTTTCTAAAATCCAGCATCACAATGCATTTTAAAGGGTCAGTTGGCAAGGAAGCTGATGAACATTCTAAACAAAATGCAGATGTGAGTTACACTTCTAGCAGATACAGAGGGCACCACCATGTGAGGTATGGGAGCGTGATAGCAGCAACCTTAACACAAATGGAAAGTGGAGTCTGCTGGAAAAGGGTGAGCTGCAGAGCTTTCAGTAAGAAATGAACAAGGACGCCATCCCTTGTTAATTAACACAGCTGACAGGATGCTGAACACTCCCAGTGGGCACGTTAACCAATGCCGAAAGGTGCTGCAAGCACCAGACTTGGAAATTGTCATTTCCAAGACATGAGTCATTCTCACAAGAGTGAAAAATTTCAAGGGGACCAAAGCATTTGCCAGGGAGAAGCTTAAGTGTGTGTTTAGCTTGCATTTAAAGGCACCATCACCCGCGAAAGAACAGCCTGCCATTCTTCCATTATTCACATTTTCCCTGCTTTTTATCGGCACACATGGAAGTAAGAGCGGTCGCACAGCATCTGCTGGCCACAGCTGAGTTGGGAACACCCTCTTACCTCATAAGCGTCTACAGAATGTCCTTTTGAAGCCTGGGAAAGTTGCTAACAAGCTGCAAGCATGTGCTTAGGACTGAACCTTTATATTGCTGCTGCAGCTCGGTACTGCCTGGTGAGATCCGGAGAGCATTTTGGAGTAGGTCGGAGGGGAAAAGGCACATTGGGAAGCCTGCTTTGCCAAGCAGATGCATTGATCTGAGGAAGTGATACACTCTGTGTGTGTGTGTGTGTGTGTGTGTGGGTGTGTGTGTGCGTGCGCGCGTGGGGGATGGGGTGGGAGTGTGGTGTGGTGTGGTGTCATTTAATTATGCTGGCCAGTTTCATAGATGTGGGCGCCATATGTGTAAAACTTTCTGAGAATATCTTTAATTCAAACACTCTGTTACACAAAGCTACTCTCCTACAAAAAGGAGAATATGTCTATGTGGCTTCTCTGTTCAATTAGAGAAGCTGGCCTGTTTCAGTACTAGATCCTAAGAAACATGATTGAGAAATGTACAGTCTGTAAATATTTAAAAGGTAAAACTTAAATTTAGGGAGTGTCAGGATCATATTTTAGCCCATTGGCTGTTAAATGGCCACTTTACTTGGACTTGAATAGCAATTATTTAATAACTTTTATTCTCCCCAGAAATCTAGATAAAAACAAAATGTAAAAGAATGGGTTATCCAGAAACAAAAAGACACACATAGTATATGCTCACTTATTAGTGGATATTAGAAATATAATATAGGAAAAACATACTGAAATCTGTACACCTAAAGAAGCTAATCAAGAAGGAAGTCCCTGGGTAAAATGATCAATCCTCATTCAGAAAGGCAAACTGGACAGACATCTGAAGAGAGAGAAAACAGGGAACAGGATAGGAGCCTGCTACAGAGGGCCTCTGAAAGATTCTACCCAATAGGGTACCAAAGCAGATACTGAGATTCATAGCCAAACTTTGGGCAGTGTGCAGGAAACCTTATGGAAGAAGAGGGAGATAGAAAGACCTGGAGGGGACAGGAACTCCACAAGAAGAGCAACAGAACCAATAAATCTGGGCCCAAGGGTCTTTTCTGAGACTGATACTCCAACCAAAGACCATACATGAATATAACTTCGAAGCCCTGCATAGATGTAGCCCTTGGCGGCTCAGTCTCCAAGTGGGTTTCCTAGTAAGGGGAACAGGGGATGTCTCTGATGTGAACTCAGTGGCTTCAATTACCTCCCCATGGAGGGTAGAAGACAATGCAGCCAGTCCTGATGAGACCTGATAGGGTAGGTTCAGATGGAAGGGGAGGAGGATCTCTCCTATCAATCAGTGGACTTGGGGAAGGGAATGGGAGGAAAGGAGGGAGGGAGGCTGGGATTGGGTGGGGATGAGGGAGGTGGCTACAGCTGGGATACAAAGTGAATAAATTGTAATAAATAAAAAAATGAAACAACGAATGGGTTATGCTAATACAGTAAAAGCTCACAACATTTCTATCTATCTATCTATCTATCTATCTATCTATCTATCTATCTATCTATCCATTTATCTGTCCAGTCACCCATCTATTTATCTATCTGTTGTTTTCACTAATGTATTTCATGACATGAAACACTATCTGATTTACAGTTAGCATACAGTTAGAAAATATTTGTTAAGTGAATGACATTTCATCAAAATTGTCATCACCATCATGCCATTTGTAGAGGCCGCTAATATTTACTTGTCATTTATTTGCTTCAAGTGTTAGAGAAAAGCTTTTGTTTTATTTTAAAGCATAATCTTTTTCATCTTAGTGTCTTTAGGTGGCACTGCAATACAATTATACGACTAAGAAACAAACATGCTGAGCATCAAAATGATCTGCCCAAAATTACAAACCAGGTTAGGATCAACACAGTGCACCAAATACAGATAGCATTTGCTGAGAAAATTTGAAACCTTATGAGAAATTAGGCAGAAGTCTTTTGTCTCTAGCAAAACAAAAATCTGTGTAGCCTGAGGAAAGAGACAAAGAAATTTAAGATGTGTTCTTGTTATTGTGGTCTATAGAACGTGGAGTCAGATAAATGTCCAGACAATATTCAAAAGAGTCTTGGATCCTGCACTTTCCCATCTGCATGCAGCCTAAAGAAATGAATAGTGTTCCTTCCAGAGAAGCTGCTGGTCTATCTATAAAAGTGTAATTTTAATGCCAGCAGCAGAAGCCCTGTCTCACCACGAGAAAGGCACTATTCTTTCCAAGGCAGCCTCTCCCAGTGGAGAAGACATAAAGCTTTGCTGGTAGCCCATCTCCCACACATGGGACCCTAGGTGAACAACCATCAGAGCTTTTCCTTCACCTTTGACCTTTCATGTCATAAAGACAGAAAACTGTTGGATGAAGAGAGAATATCAGCTGCCCTTCTTGTCTTAGTGCCCTGTTGAGCACTGAGTTCCCACAGATTTTACACAGCATCCCTCTACATCCAATCTGGGGAGCTGAAGTTCACTTAGATTTGTTGCATGAGCATCTGGGGAAAACAACTGAGATTAGTTCAAATGGTACTTCCCAGTGTGTACCGTTTAAGGACTATGACCCAGAACAGCTCTAGAAGACTTTTGGACAATAAAGGTAATAAAGACAGAAGATATGCATGGTTCCTGAGAGCATTTAGAGCAATTATGAGTTGCAATCTGAGCATCTTTATGAGTACAGAGGGTCATGTTCGGGGTCTGAGGGATAAGAAGATCATCTTTTATGCACCAAAAAAGCTGTACCCTGAGGTTCTGTTTTGTTCATTAATCATCACAGTTTTCTATTTTGGCTCTAATGACTTGAGATTATGTGTGTTTGTGTGTGTGTGTGTGTGTGTGTGTGTGTGTGTGTTGTCTCTTCAACTGAAGAGATTATGAGGCATTGGTCAGATTAGCCAAAATTTTAAACACAAGTTGAGACCAAATTCCAGCTCCTCCTTTTTTTGTTGTTTGCCTAACCTTGAACAAGGTACATGAAATAAACTATCTCTGGTTTCTTAAGGTATACAATAGAGCTATCTATCATATGGAGTCACAAAAAAGATAGCATTTCTCCAGACTTTACCAATATATAAAACCGATACTGAAACTTTTTTTTACCATGTACTCATTTAAATATTTTATAAATGCTTCATTTTTATTCTATAAGCCATATGGGTTAAATACAGTCTTCAGAACTTGGAATGCAGGCATATAATATCAACAAGGATAATGGAAACTTGCTTCTTCATAACGAAGATATTCCTATGATAGCTTTCTGCCACCTAGCCATGAAGAACAACAACAAAAAGATAGTGGATAAAAGGTTAAAATGTCGTGATTCCCAAATATTGCTGTATACACAGTTGACTCAAAGACATATAAAATCAACTGGTGTGTTGCTGTGACAACATTTAGAGTTCACTGATATAAGCATCAACTAGAGTATCACAAGATTTTAATGTGCAACAAAGTCCGATGTAACAGTCACTGAGTTACAGAGTTAATGTCCTCCTTCACCCTGTACATTATGTGGTTTCCTTCTGTTACTTTTTGGAATTAGAAATCTGAGCTAGAAGTACTCAGCTGAAACCCTCCCAAGCCTTCATAGTGGAGGACATCAGTGCCATTCTCTTACCCCCTGAGATCTTTTCTTCTTCCAAGTTTCTATTTCTAGTCTTACCTTTGTTTTCCTACCAAAGACCCTGGAGCCAACTAGGCAGGATCAGAATACAAAGCCTCTTAACAGCCTTGTCACTCTAGTGGAACATCAGGTCTCAAAGTCTCTCCATTGGCCTGTCAGTTTCAATCAGGTGCTTCGAGGATGTCAGCCTTCCAATGGCTAGTGGCTCCTGAACTTTACCATCCTGCACTGTGCTCCCAGTGGTGGGGGAAGTCACAATGGGTTGACCCAGACTCTTTCTCCACTACCAATACTTGGCCTTAGAAACTTACTCTCTAGGTTCAAATGTTATGCAATAAAATGTAGCACAAATATCCAGGCTCTGTGAAATAATATAAAGCTATATGTAGCGAGTCAACTCATTCTATGCCAGTTTCTGTGACAGAGAAAATGATTCAAGTCAAGCAGTGGTAACTTACAGCAGTGGGTTTTCTATATAGGAAGCTAACCCTTGCTCAAGTACTATGACAGCTTCCAAAAGCTCTGCCCTTGCCCTTGCAGCTTCTAGAAGAACACACCCTGGGTATGCATGGATGAAAAGAACTCAGAAAAGACACAGAGCTCCTGCATTAGCCTTATGTGTTAGTTATGTATTAGTCTTAAGCTAATGTTATCGTAAGTTGTGGACTGCATATCATGGAAGAAGGAGGAAGTTAATAATACACAGCTCATCATTATGGTGTAAAAAAAAAAAAAAAACCAAAGGGAATCTCCACTTTGAATTCAAACCAAAGGCTTTCCCCCACAGTGCCTAAATTAAAAAATATTCAGAGAAAGGTGTGTGTTTTTAAAAATCAAAAATGGAAATTCTTTGTAAAGTCTTGCAGCTAGGTGTGACTGTGACAGGGCAGGGAATTTGCAAGTTAGAAATAAGTCCCAGTTCCATAATGAGACCAAGGGAAGGAAGGAAGGAAGGAAGGAAGGAAGGAAGGAAGGAAGGAAGGAAGGAAGGAAGGAAGAGGAAGAAAGGAAGGGAAAGAGAGAGAGAGAGAGAAGAGTGGAGAGTGAAGGAGGGAGGAAGAGAAATCAGGACATCATGAAATCTTAGTGGTAGAAATAACACAAATGAAATAGTATTTATGAAACTCAATGCTGAGAAGTTACATCCTATTGGGCCAACAAAAAAGGAGTCCTTTAAGCTAACTTACTTTCTAGCAACAATCTCTTAGTCACCCATTGCACAGCCCTGTTTTCCTGGACAACACCTGACTGTATAGCATATTTACTTTCTTGAGAGAGATATTCAAATTTAATGCTAATCACTAATATGCCACATAGTTGTTGGGTTTTTAGATGTGCTGATGACTTTATTCCGTAAAGTTTGGATTCCATTTTAGATATACTAGAAACAAACTAGGTAAAACACATCTAACTGATACATTTACAATGCATGTGTCAAGTCATCTAACTCTGGTGATGTGTAAGGGAACGAGAATAGGAAAGATGATATTCCAGGCACAAGGCTTTAACCCAGAACCTCCATATAGGACTTGGGCTTGTCTAGAATGTGAACTCGTGAAGCATAATATATACTCATATACACATATATATGTCACATCTGTGCTTTACATCTCTGCATTTTCACTGAAAATGTAAAAGAACCAGTGCTCTACTAGGAACACCTTTAGGAGAAGGTTGTGTTCAGAAAGCACGATCTCAACTGAATAACTAATCTTATCTAGGAAAATGTAAACATTAAATTTGTGAATGAGTCATTTTGCATAGGTGGAAGACAGAGAACTTAGATTTGCATGCTAAGTTCTTTTCAATTACTTTTGCAAAATGTAAAACGTCATCTGTAAATAAGTTGCTTGGCATTGATATTTGTTTTATCTCATTCCACAGAAATGCCCCTTTCAACTAAAAAAAAAAAAACACAAAAAAAACTTATATTCTAAGAGCAAATATGTGTTGACTATGCAAATATTTATTCTTAAAAGAACCTATTAAAAACGCATCACAACCAGGTTTAACACCTCCACAGTGCACAGCCATATGCCTCCTTTCAGTGGGAAATCACAGGCTTAGACATGAAATCTACAATGGTCTGGGAAGCTGCTCTCCCAAGCATGCGCCACCCCACTTAAAGGAAGCCCATCTACTGTTGGCTTTATACTAAACAGACCTTGAGTGAGAATATAAACTCTGGCCTCCAGCTGGGCGGGGGAGGAGGGGGAGCTTCCTGGCCAACCAGAGCCTCCAAATCTATTGCATCACACACCCCTCCCAGGGTGTGACATCAAATGCAATCCTGGCCCAGCCACGTGGGTTGAAGGAGTGAAGCATTTCTGTGCAGCTGCTACAGAGACTCATTTGGCAGTAAAGCGTCCCAAGAGGTAGTGAAGTGAGCTGGGCCGGGTGGGGCCGGCTGGGCTTCTACAAGTCCCAAGCCAGGGCCCGGTTGCTGCAGCTGGCTTCCCTAGCAGAGGGGGTACCCGAGTCAGAATAGTGTGCCCCGGCGTTGGGGGTTGGGGGGAGGGGATGTCCAGAGCGGTCCTGGTGGAACCTAGCACCTTCAACTGTGCAATGAGCCCTGGGTCTTAGAAGCCTTCGTCCTCAGACACCGCCTCTGCACCCAGCCCTTCTTCCCAGCCTTAATGGTCCTTTCAGAGCTGTTTCCCCTAGGCTGCCTTTCTTAGGCCTGAGGAAGCCGCCTCGGTCGCCACGAAGTTCTCACCCTTACACAGACTCTCCTTTCAGACCCGCCCTCTGGCTCACCGGGACCGTTTTCTAAACCCTGGCTCACTCTAGGCGGGAACCACCGTGACGAATTCCGCCCAAGGTGTCGATTATCCCGTCTCAGCCCAGCCTCTGGCTCTCCTCCCATCTCCACTCGGGCTTCCAGGGCCCCTCAAGCCCACGTTGGGCAAGGGGCTAGGGACAGAGCCCCCAAGTTCCCCCCCCCCATAGCGGCGTCTCCAGCTGCAGCGGAGAAGAGAAGCGCCAGCGTGCTCGCTGCCACGTCGGTTTTGGCTCGGGACAGAGTGCAGCTGCAGGCGCGCAGCGCTGTCCCTGCGCACTCCCTGGCCCCTGAGCTGCGGGCGCTCCGCCTGGCTCTGGGAGGGATGCGCGCCCTTCGTTCGGCCCCGGTGGCGAAGGCCACCGCCCGTGTGAGGAACCCCTAGCCCCAGAAAAGGCTTCCGCAGGGTAGTTGAGCCCGGATGCTGCCCGCCTGACTCTTTAATGGAGTTTGGAAACTGCCAAAGAGTGGAGGCCCTGGAGAAGGGGGGAGTGGCTGAACTAGGAGGGTAGCAAGGAGGTGGCGCGGGACTTCCCTTCTGGGGTCTCAGACTAAAGGGGCGAGAAGACTGACTCGCTTAACCCTTTCCGTGCAAGCCAATATTGAGAGGAAAAGGGAAAAATAAACCGCACAGAACCGTGTCATGGTGTTCCTGCCCACATACAGGGATGTGGAGCGTGGGTAGGAAGACGGGAAGGGTGGGAAGGTAAGGACAGTTACGGAAAGCATTTTCCTCACACAGTGGAAATCCTTGTTTTCTACCTCCGGAGCCCTCCTGAAGCTCGGGAAGATGCCCAGTGGAAAAGTACACCTCGGACAATCAGCTTCCCTTGGCCCCGCGTTACCTGTGCGCCCCGGAGAGGCAGCGGGTTTCTGGCGAAAGCGAAGGAGTGATAAAAGCCAGGGTATGCTTGGTCGTAGCTGGCAGCAACCCCTCCTGTGCAGTCCGCTGGGGGAAAATATCCAGACCTCAAACGTTTCTGTAGAAACTAGGCATTTTTTTTAAAGCTCTGTGGATAATTTCTTCCCTGCCCTCCATCTATCTAGGGCATTCACAGCTCACCCAAACGCGCCTGTATAACGTACCTTGTTCAGCTCCTGCTCATAGACTTTCGTCCTCCGCCTGTCTGTGTGGTCCCGGAGGGTCACGGAAGGAAGTTTCCAAAATTGAGGTAATAAGAAATCAGATGAATTTGAGACGACCGGCCAAAAAAAATAAGAAATTTAAAAACAACATTTAAAAAAAAATAGGGGGAGTCTTAAATGCTTGGTTCTCCCCTCTTTGAGAAGAAATTGCACTGATATTCTCTTTTATTATTTCCGTTGCATTTAAATCTTCTAATTCTTTATGTTAAATGTGCTTTTAAAAATAAATTAACTTTTTTTTTCCTGTTTTGCTATTTGCTCCAATCTCCCTCCCTCCGATAGATAACGCAAAGTCTTTTTTCACATCACCCTAAAAGCCCGGTGAAGACTCAGTAGCCTAGGAAGTGCAGAAAGGAGAAGCCTTTGGCTGGTTCAAGTCCCTGGTTCAATGGGCTGCTCGAAGCCAGTACTGGGTAATTCTTTCCAGACGCCTTGACTTCTCCCTCGCTGTTGCCTTTCTGCCTCCTCCAACTTAAGGGGGTCTTAACAAGTGAGCCAGCCGGTGGGTGTTTTAATAGGACGGAGGAGGGAGTGGGGGTGAGGGGAGTGGAGGAGGGAGGTGTGGACTGGGGAACCCGGAGGGGAGGGACTGGGCGGGATGGGAGGCGGGGAGGAGAGTGTGGGGAGAGAAATTGGCCATTCAAAGCCCTCTCAGAGCTCGAGGCCGCTTCGAAACTCCAATGAATTCAATTAACTTGATTGTTAACGTGTGCAGAGAAACGCAGCGCGCAGATGCTGCCCACCTCCGGATTCCTCTCCTCGGGCAGCCCCAGCGGAGCAGGGAGCCCGGCTCTGCAAAGGTTGCTGTAGTCTGCCCTGCTTAAAAAGATTCCCCCCCCCCCCCTTGGACAAGCCCCTGTTGCGTACAAGTGATTTGTTTGGGGCCAAACGGTTCTCTTGGGCTAAGTCACTGCCCCGGGCGGGATAGCGGGCTGCATGCGTGCGTGCGTGTGTACAGTCCCTACCTGGAGCTCCCCAAACCGCCCAGGACGCTAAACGGAGAGTGAGCAGCCTGCTATTAGTTAACCCCTTCTTCCTGCCAACTCGAAACTTTCCAAGCTGAAGGCAAGCCTCAGCGCTGCTCTTCTGCCATTTTCACTGTGGGTGGGCTGAGCACCAAAAGGAGAAAAAGAATTCTATTTCTTCCTATTGTAATTCCCAGACATGAAAACATGCAAAAGACATACTTTCGAAAGGAGTTTATAATGAGGATGATGAAGAAGATAACAGTAAACCTGAGAACTCGTAAGGAAACAGCCATCTCAAAAGACAAGTGACTTTTGCTTCTTGAGAGCCTTTTACTTAATGATTTCACAATACTTTTTAAAATGTCAATGCCGCCAAGACTGGACTGGTCTTTTTTTAGTTTACTTCTTCAACCTGCGGGCACCAGCGCCCTTTTTACCTTGGTCCCTACCTCCCCTGTCCCTGCCCCCACCCAAAGTAAAAGGTGAAAAGAAAAGAAAAAAGTCAATGAGTTAAAATGGACAGTAGGTGGCGCTGTTTGGGAAAAAATGAGAGCCAGTTTACAACAGTAATTTAGTAGGCTAAAATTCTAATCTGATAAAACCTTGCTTGTATTTTACTTTCTTTTCTGTTCTTCTCTCTCTCTCTCTTTCTCTCTCTCTCTCTCTCTTTCTCTTTCCTTTTCTTTCCCTTCTACGTGCCCTTGCGGTGGACTTGGTTTGCAATTTACCCTATCTTGATGACTGGGTTATTTATTCATGATAACGTCCGAATATACATTTTTGCCAATTGTTAAGGGTCAGACAAAAACAGAAAAGTAGAAGAAACCGAGAGTGACGAGTGACGCTTGAAACTCATCGGACAGGTGCGGGGTTGGGGGGGATGTGAATAAGCTTGCAGAGTTTGACTGCAACTCCAGGGTGTCAACCATCCCATCCCCCAGAGCTGAAAGAGCAAAGCCAACCACCCGTTTTCTTTCCTCCTCCCCCCCAAAAAACAAACAGTCATTTCACCTCTGGGAAACAGTACTTTAGTGGATGACTTCACGCCACTCTGGGGAGACCCACTTCCTCCTTTCCCCAACAACTCTCTTGGCCTCAGCCTTTGTTTGAACTCTGCCTGAGGTGATTTAACTGTTGCAAAGATGGGCTTAAATTTCAGAGCACAATTTCATTGCACTTAATCAGACTTGAGCTTCCTGATTTTTCAGGGTTTGGGAAGCGGTAAATTACTATTTTAAAGTATTACCCAACTTCTACACCACGACTTATTAAATTAAACTGAGTTAAGAGTAAGGT
>NW_026596079.1:20134883-20140626 GCF_907164565.1 Psammomys obesus | reverse complement strand
TAGCTAGTACAATTTAAAGCTAGAAGATAAAGTTCCCTCTAAGCCAAGATTTCACATCTGAAATGTGACCAGATTTCACATTTTCAGAATCATACAAAAGCCCAAGTTCCACCACCAGTTTTCAGGTTAAGAAAACTACAAGCAAATTCAAGTGACAACAATTTCGGGAGACGTGTCTGGACCTACACTGTAATGTGAGATTTCCTTCCTTTAAGGCAGAAAGATGCCAGGTCCACACCCAGTTATGGGAATTACCTTCCTTCTACACCTCAGGGCAAGCATTACTGCTGTCAATAAAACCACCTGCAAGAAGGGCCTCTCCAAGCTTTAGTCACTTCCTAACTTGAGAATGAAAGCAAGAAATGGAGAAATGGTGGTGCTTTTCAAGGGAAGTCCCTTTTCCTTAGTTGTAGAAATGATCCTTCCTGTAGAACGCTCTTCCTAGCACCTTGAAGTTCCTTAGCTCCGCTCAGGTCAGTTTGGCTGTGAGATCTGAGCACAGACATGCACTTGATTGTTGGGTTTTCTCTTGGCTCATCGCTCACCAGTAGCACCTGCTGTTTGTTCACATGAAAATCCCCAGACTTTTAATAAAGTAGTCTAGGGAGCAGTTTCAGCATTAAAAAGGTGGTTTTGATAGTCAAAGGTGAAAAGAAATATAAAAATTTGTGTTGTTCATAGTGGTCAGAGAGTGGCCTTTGGTGTGTGCATTAGGCTCCTTTACAAAGTGCAGATTATATTAGGGCCTCAGGTCTGGCCAGTTCGTCATAACCTTGAGTGGCTCCAGGAAGTAAGCTTAGAAAATTTGGAAAGCCTCCTGGTCATTCTGACACTCTGGAGCTTGCTGGCTTCAGCATCAGGAACCGTACATGTGGAAATGGGATGCCATCGACCTTTTACTTATGCCTGTTTGTCATGACAGCTTCTTTTTTTCCTTAACATGATTCGGCCATCAAAAGAGTAGCGATGTTTTGTTTTGATTTTGGTTTTTTGTCTGTTTTTATTTTTAAGATGCTACTATGAGTTTCGAAGCATTTCCTGTTGATGGCTTTATGTTGGCTTTTACACCATGAATTCTTGGTAATCAGTAGGTTACCTGATAAGACATTAAACCAGTAGGAACTCTCAGGAGAGTTGGTAGCCAGGAAAAGGAAGGGCTCTAAACTCCACTGCCCATTTTGGCATCTCTATGCTTGCTTTCTGCACAGTCTTGGGAAATTGCTTAATTTTCCCAAGGCTCAGGTTCTCTATGTAAAATAGATGTGGAAGTGAAAGTTTAGCTTCAACATTCCTTTAGGACACAAGCAATAATATTCTGTTAAATTTCTGATAGATACGAAATAAACATTATCCATAATTATTAGAGCTGCTGAAGACCCTGTTAAAAAATGACAATGTCCCTAATAATTTGTTCTTTGATTGCAGTGAGAATGTTAGGTGTTCTGAAGCATAAAATGCCAGTCAGTTTTTCTCAGACTTGATTGCTGTGGAGCTGACTTTCGGTGCCCACAGACAATAACTCTAAAACTACTAACCATCAGCTGTAAGTATGAAGCATATAAGGAGCTTACTATTCCAACAACCGCCACGTCTCACTGAAAATATTGGAAGCTCCTTGTTTAAAGTTTACAACACTCCTTTGAGAGAGTTTGCTGTGGCTTGAAAGTCTCTGAATGTACGTGGAAATTAATCAGCACTGAAATATGTTGAAGAGGTAATAGGGGTCAGGAGGCTCTCTCTGTTTAGTGGCCTGTGTCACCAGTAGACAATGATCAAGGGAGTTTCTGATTCAGTCTGAGTTTTCTCTCTGTGGGTGTTTGCTTGTTTTCCTACCAAGAGATGATAGCAGAACAAGGAAACATTTGCATGGACTCATGAAGGACTTAAGAGTTCCTAGCCTCCAGAAGAATTTCTCTCTTTCAGTGCCAGAGTATTCAGGTACAAGATTGAGTCAGAGCTCTCAGCTTTACATCGGTCAGCATGGCTAGGAGGATCAAACATGCATGCACATTGCTTTCATCAAATGGCTTTTACTCTGTTCATTGAGGCATATTATTTTCTCCTTTCAAATGCAATGTATTGCAGTTATTACACTGTGCCTCTTAAAATGTCCAACCACAGAATAGCTTTAGGTGGGTTTTAAGAAAATATATTAAGTGATCTCTTATTTACTCATCATTTTCTTTAGCTAATATTTACTAAATACATATACTTTTAAAGCTTTGACTCTGTATCCCTAGACGTGAATAATATAATTCCCCTCACTATTAAAGAAATCCTTGTGTTAATAATTTATTTTTCCAAAGTGGTTGTACAAGTTTACATTCCCATCAGCAGTGGAGGAGGGTTCCCCTTTCTCCACATCCTCTCCAGCATGTATTGTCTTGGAGTTTTTGATCTTGGCCATTCTGATGGGTGTAAGGAGAAATCTCAGGGTCATTTTGATTTGCATTTCCCTGATGACTAAGGATATTTGGCATTTCTTTAAGTATTTCTCAGCCATGTGATTTTCCTCTATTAAAAATTCTCTGTTTACCTCTGTACCCCATTTTTTCATTGGATTACTTGATTTGTTGCTTTTTAACTTCTTGAGTTCTTCATATATCCTGGATATTAGCCCTCTGTCAGATATAGGGTTGGTGGAGATCCTTTTCCAATCTGTAGGCAGTTGTTTTGTTCTGATGACAGTGTCCTTTGCTTTACAGAAGCTTTTCAGTTTCATGAGGTCCCATTTATGGATTGTTGCTCTGAGAGCCTGTGCTGTTGGTGTTCTGTTCAGGAAGTTGTCTTCTGTGCCAATGAGTTCAAGGCTCTTCCCCACTTTTTCTTCTAACAGATTTAGTGTGTCTGGTTTTATGTTGAAGTCTTTGATCCACTTGGACTTTAGTTTTGTACGGGGTGATAAATGTGGATCTATTTGAATTTTTCTACATGTAGACATCCAGTTAGACCAGCACCATTTGTTGAAGATGTTGTTTCCATTGTATGGTTTTGGAATCATTGTTCCTCAAGATCCAGCTATACTGCTCCTAGGCATATATCCAAAATATGGTCAAGTACACAACAAGGGCATTTGCTCAACCATGTTTGCAGCAGCTTTATTCATAATAGCAGGAAGCTGGAAACAGCTGAGATGCCCCTCAACTGAGCAATGTATACAGAAATTGTGATACAGTTACACAATGGAATACTACTCATCAATTAAAAACAAGGACATCATGAACATTGTGGGCAAATGGTGGAATCTAGAAAAAAATCATCCTGAGTGAAGTATCCCGAAAGCAGAAAGACACACATGATATACACTCACTTTTAAGTGAGTGTTAGACATATAATATAGGATAAACATACTAAAATCTGTATACTTAAAGAAGCTAAGCAAGATGGAAAACCCTGGGTAAGATGATCAATCCTCATTCAGAAAGGCAAACACGTTGGAGATTGGAAAAGGGAGAAAACAGGGAACAGGACAGGAGCCTACCACTGAGGGCCTCTGAAAGACTCTAGCCAATAGGGTACCAAAGCAGATGATGAAGCTCATAGCCAAACTTTGGGCAGAGTGCAGGGAATCTTATGAAAGAAGGGGGAGATAGAAAGACCTGGAAGGTACAGAAGCTCCACCAGGAGAGCAACAGAACCAAGAAATTTGGGCCTAGGTGTCATTTCCGAGACTGACACTCCAACCAAGGACCATGCATGGGAGATAACCTAGAACTCCTGCATAGATATATCCCATGACAGCTCAGTGTCCAAGTGGGTTCCCTAATAAGTGCAACAGGCACTGTCTGTGACATGAACTCAGTGGCTGGCTCTTTGATCATCTCCCCCTAATAGGGGAGCAGCCTTACCAGGGCACAGAGAGGACAATGCAGCCAGTCCTAATGAGACCTGATAGGCTAGGGACAGATGGAGGGGGAGGAGGACCTCCCCTATCAGACGACTGGGGGAGGAGCATGGGAGGATATGAGGGAGAGAGAGTAGGATTGGACAGGAATAAGGGAGGGGATACAAAGTGAAGAAACTGTAATTAATATAAAAAAATTAAAAATAGGATTTATTTTTCAAGATGGGCGGGGATAGGAACAGGAGGGATCAAGTGGGAAGAGCAATCATGGAGGGGAATTATACTGGGAGAGAGGACTAGACTGTGGAGGAGGCCATCTCTGGGAGGAGCTAGAAACCTAGAACAATGGAAACTCCCAGGAATAAATGAGGGTGACCTCAGCTAAAACCCCCAGCAATGGGGCATATGGAGCCTGAATCAGCCATCTCCTATAACCAGGGAAGACTTCCAATGGAGGGACACCAATCCAGCCACAAACACTTTGACCTACAATTTGCTCTGCCTACAAGATGTGCAAGGTTAAATATGGAGCAGAAATTAAGGGAACGGCCAACCAATGATTGGATGAGCTGGAGACCCATGGAATGAGAAGGAGCCCACCCTTCTGTTAATGATATTCTGCTATAGTTGCAGACAGAAGCATAGCATAACTGTCATCAGAGAAGCTTTACCCAGCAACTGATAGAAACAGATGCAGAAGCCCACAGCTGAACATTAGGCAGAACTTAGGGACTCCTACAGAAGATGAGGAGGAAGGCTTGTAGGAGTTAGAGAGGACAAGGACACCACAAGAAACCCTATAGAATCAACTAACCTCACAGAGACTGAACTGCCAACCAGAAAGCATGCATGGGACTGACCTAGGTCCTCTTCATATATGTAACAGTGTGTAGCTTGGTCTTCATGTGGGACTCCTCACAGAGGGAGTTGGGACTGTCCCTGACTCTGCTGCCTGCCTTTGGGATCCTGTCCCCTAACTGGGCTGCCTTGTCTAGCCTCAATAGGAAAAGATAAGCCTAGTCTTACTGTAATTTGATAAGCCAAGCCTAGTTGATAACCATGGGAGACTTCTCCTTTTTCGAAGAGAAAGGGAAGAGCAGTGAGTGTGTGTGTGTGTGTGTGTGTGTGTGTGTGTGTGTGTGTGTGTGTGTGTGAAGGACTGGGAGGAAAAGAGGGAGGAGAAACAGCAGTCTTTATTTAAAGAAAATAAATAGATTAATTATATTTAAAAAACAAAAACTTATATTTAATAGTATTTAATAAAATTTTGTATTTTGCCAAGAGGCAAAGAAGGATATTTGAGAAAATAACACTCATCAGCAATAATAATGTGGAACAGACATAGTTAACTGTATTAACATTTGCCAAGTATATCTAAATTATATAGAAAACCTTTTCGCTAGTAATAATTCTTTTATCACTGTATTATAATATAGAAACCCACGGCACGGGACCAGAGAGATGGCTCAATGGTCGAGGGTAGTTGCACACAGCAAGGCTGACTGCCTGAGTTCAATCCACAGAACCCGCATGGTAGGAGAGAACCAACTCCAGCAAGTTGTCCTGACCTTCACAAAGGTGCTACACACACACACACCACACATGCACACACACGTGCATGCATGCATTTGCACACATACCCCCCACACAGGGACAGAGAACAGGAGAGAGGAAAAAAATGGCTCTTTAAAGAACAGCTGCATAAGTAGGAAGCTGGTACTTTCACCAGTGTAATCCTAACATTTGGAGAATAAATCTCCTCCCATTGTTTCATTTTTACTTGCAGTGTTTCCTACTAAACTCAGACCTTGCTGTATTCTAGTAAGTGCTCTACTACTGAGAGATTTCTCCATCCTGTGTGTGTGTGTGTGTGTGTGTGTGTGTGTGTGTGTGTGTGTG
>NW_026596079.1:20111616-20134873 GCF_907164565.1 Psammomys obesus | reverse complement strand
TGTGTGTGTGTGTGTGTGTGTGTGTGTGTGTGTGTGTGTGTGTGCTTTAAGACAGGGTCCCACTTTGTAGCCCAGGCTGGTTTCAAATCTACAGCCGTGCACAGGCTCCTCAATGGTGTTGGAATCATCAGCATGTGCCCCCACAAAACCTATTTCTTTACTGATCTCTAAAAAGCTAGATCAGTGATGTCCAAAGCTTTTCTGTTGTTGTTGTTGTCTACTTGGTGAGGTTGAAGTTTGTTAAAAATTTTGTAAGACTTATTTAGGTAACAATAAGCAGTTGTAATGAATAATCTGAAGTAAACTCATTTCTATGTGCTACACCTGGCAGATACACAAAAGCATAATCCAAGAACAATTCCTGATTTTGAAGAAACTGAAGTCACAAGACTCTTGTCTTGGTTTCTTGGAGTTTTATCACAAGCACTCAGAATTTCCCTCACAGGACTCCATTCCTGGACAGTGTTCCAACAAGCAGCATCTGGAAATGGAAAGCAAAATAAACCATTTCTCCCGTAGGTTTTATTTTTAGTCTTGCATTCCATATATTGCAGCAACAGAAAATGAACAGACAGGCAGATGGATGAATAGCCAATGGATGGATGGATAGATAGATAGATAGATAGATAGATAGATACATACATGCATGCATACATGCATATGAAGGACACAGATATTTTAATAGGATGCTGCAAACATTTTTCAACAACCACTGTCATTGGCTTATTCTTATTTTAATAAATGAAACGTGTGATAGCCACATCCCACAATGACTGACCCTATTAAGTTTTGATTTGTCTCCCAGCTTTCAAAGACAAAAATGTGTTAAAACGCTAAATAAGTAATTTATGTGTTAACAAAAATATCGGAAGGGGCATGGGAGGAGAAGAGGGAGGGAAGGTGAGATTGGCAGGGGATGGAGAGAGTGCTACAGCTGGGATACAAAATGAATAAATTGTAATAAATAAAAAAAAAATTAAAAGCTGTTCTTAACTTCCCAAATACTAGAGCATGGTGCAATTGCAAAGACTTCTAGGTAACAGACTAAAAATACTTGAACTGAAAAAAAAAGAAAGAAAATAATGGAAGTTTGAGGATGATAAGAAATATGTACCAGATGAAAGTGAGGTCTGGAGTTTAAAGTAGGTTGTTCTGCTTTGCCCCAGTTGTGTTAATGCTACATTGTAGGCATTTCTTTCTGTAGTATGTATTTTTATTCAATTTTTGTTACAATTTTCAAGTGAGCAATAACTTTTCTCATCTAATGGTCATATACATATGCACACTGGTAACAATAGTGTTAGCAAAGTCAGAGTGCAGGGACCTGATCTTGTGAAAATGATATCAGGTCAGTCTCTGCCAATTAAAAACATAGAGTAATTATGAAGGAGGGAAGGAAGGATTTATCACTCAGTGTTACTACTAAGAAAGAAACAAGGGACTGGCATCCTAAGCCTTGTGCCCTGAACACCAAGGTGACCTTTAGGAAAATGTATGGAAGAATTAAGGGCAAAAGCAAAGGGTTTGCATAGCTGCATCCTGCAGCAATCTTGAGGGAGCTGTGGTTTCCTGTCCTTGTCTCAGATCTGTCAAGAGGAGGACAGCTGACTCCAGGGAAAGCTTAATTGCGTGAGGGAGCAATTTGCTACTCATCACAAGAAGATTACTGCCTTGTGACGACTTGTCATGTCATAATGACTCCTGTTTGGGAGGGGACATCCTGAGTTCTCATCACAGGTTCATATGCCTCCAAGACTTGCTGTTTTGGAAAACTTGGGGGGGAAAACATTGCTCATCTTCATCCTGGGGGATGAGATAGTACAGAAAGTTTCAGGCAAATCAACCATTATTACCAGATTTTAGAGAGTTCTTAGAAGGATGATCAAAATGTGTGCAGCTAAGAAGATGCTTGACTCAGTTTAAGATGACAAAGGAGATCAGCATATACCCAACTGAGTCTAGGTTTTGAGGTAAAACCTTTTACATTGCAGTAGGATAATAATATTTCTGTAAGTCTACATTAACAAGTATGTATTTTTAAATTGGGATTTTCTCCTTTAGCTCTTTTCTCAGTTCTAATAAAAGTATGCAGCACTGTGAACTCCCCCTTAACACTATTGTAGAAATAGTCCACACTTTTTAAGACTCTGTGTCTTTATTTTTATTCAGTTTCACACACACAAATACATACATGCACACACACACATTACTTTGAAGTTTTCTCGTTGCCCATAGTTTATTTAGAAATGTGTTTGTTCTTTTCTCCACCTTTCTGTTATCAGTTTCTAGGTTGATTGCACCATAGTCAGAGAACATAGCCTATGCCAATTTAATTCATTAATTTTGGAGGCTTTTGATTTATGATCCATGATACTCTCTACCATGTGTTCTGTGGGTTCTAGAATAAGAATACTCAATTTCATTGTTAATGATCTTGTTGTCTGATTAGTTTATTGACTTTCTAGTTTCTCTCACAATGGTTTGGAAAGAAGTCTTAAAGCTTCCATTTGCAGTGTGAACTAGCCTTTCTCTGATTATTGTCTTCAAAGACTTAGTTCTGTGAATTGCTGCAAACATTTTGAGCCATTGCATTTGTTGGATAGATCATTATGTTATCACTACACAATTTAACTCAGTTTTTTAGTAATTATTTTTCTACATGATGTGATAGTAATATAATCACTCCTATTTTTACAAATAGAGAGGTACTTCTTAAATGATTATTTTGGTTGTTATGTGTTCAAATGAATGATGTATGTATGTGTATGTCTATCTATGTATGTAAGTAAGTATGTATGTATGGATGGATGGGTGGATGGATGGATGGATGGATGGATGGATGGATGGATGGGATGCATGTGGATATCAGAGGACCACTTTATGGAGTTGCCTCCCTTCTTGCACATGTATATAGATTCTAGAAATTAAACTCAGCTCACCATTCTACTCTGGAGGAAAATTTTACTTGTTTGGACAAATCATATAAATGGAATTCTGTGTAGTGTACATGTATAGTAATACAGATGCAATTCAATATTTTATTGTACTGATTTATATTTATCTGATGATTGTTGATGTCAACATTTTTCCAAATATTGTTGACATGTGTTTTCATTAAAGAAACATCTAGTTAAATCTTTGGATAATTTTTAAAATGAAGATTTCATTTCTAGCTAATGAGTTGTAGTTCTCTTATCCCTTATGTATATGATTTGCAGACATTTTTCTCACTTCACAAGTTGTACTTTCCATGTGTGAAATATTTTCTTTGCTGTGCAGAAGTTTTTAATTTGAGATAATCTCATATGTTTATTTGGGGTTGCATCTGTAGTAGGGTCCATGAAATCACCGTAAAAACCCACCACTGGAGTAGGGATCCAAGAAGGTGGCACCTGGACAACACTCTTTTTGACCAGCAGCACAGCAGGATGGGCATAGTGACCAGCAGTCAGAACTCTCCACCCTAAAATACCAGCGATTGTGTTTCCCAGGTGAAAGGATATCCCACAGTGGGGTATTCAATCAGCTTTGACTCACCCACCTAAACTACAGAAGAGGTCCTCATTACACCAGGTGCTTGGTCACCAGCCCAGAGCCACACGCCAGAGTGCTCTATCACTGTCCCAGACTGAACTGTGGGCCCCACAACATCTGAGACAGGGATTTATAGTCGAAAGATAACCCCAAGGTGCAGGAAATGATTGGGACCGACCATAGGTAACCCAGGCAATTCCTGGAAAAGACCCTGGTTCCACAGGCACCCAACAGCCAGCCCAGAGCCAAGACAGGCACACAGGCACCAAAACAGAGTCCTACCTGAGACAGTGAGATGGGTAGAGGTCAGCTATAAAACACAATCAACTAAAGGCAAAGCAATATGGCATCCCAGAACCCAGTTATCCAGGGGCAAGTAGCCCTGGACACCCTAACATAAGTGAAATTCAAGAAGATGACCTTACATCTATGCTTATGAAGAGGTTAATGTAGGAAGTAAATAAAATGCATAAAGAATTAGGGGAAAATATAGTAAAACAGATTATGGCGATCCATAAAGAAATACAGAAAGATGCAGCCAAACAGTTTGTGGCTTTCAGAGAGGAAATGATTAAATCACTGAAATAAATAAATAAATAAAATAAACACAGGAATGGTCAAACAAACAGGTGAAGGAATTGAAGGAAAAAAAGGAAAATACAGTCAGAGAGGTGAAGGAAATCAACAAAATGGTTCAAGAACTGAAGATAGAATTTGAAAAATTAAAGAAAACCCAAACGGATGAAATCATGGAGAGGGAGAACTTAGGAAAGAAAACAGAAACTACAGAGGTAAGCATAACCAACAGACTATAAGAGATGGAAGAAAGAATCACAAGTGTGGAAGATACAATGGAAGAAATCGATGTATCCGTCAAAGAAAATAATAAATCTAAAAAAATTCCTGACACAAACCATCCAAGAAATCCAAGACAACATAAAGACAAAACCTAAGAATAATAGGAATAGAGAAAAAAGAAGATTCCCCCCTCCAAGGACCAGAAAATATTTTCAACAAAATCATTGAAGAAAATTTCCCCAACTTAAAGGAGAGGCCTATAAGAATATAAGAGGCCTACAGAACACCTAATAAATTAGACCAGAAAAGAAAATCCTTCCGCCACATAATAATCAAAACAGTAAGTATACAGAACAAAGAAAAAATACTAAAAGTTGCAAGGAAAAAGACCAAGTAATATATAATGGCAAATCCATCAGAATCACACCTGACTTCTCAACAGAAACTATGAAAACCAGAAGGGCCTGGATGGATATCATGCAGACCCTAAGAGAACACAGATATCAGTCCAGGCTAATATAACCAGCAAAACTCTCAGTCATCATAGATGGAGAAAACAAGATATTCAATGACAAAAACAAATTTCAACAATACCTACACACAAATACAGCATTACAGAAGATACTAGAAGGAAAAACACAACCCAAGAAAACTAACTACTTTCAAGAAAACACAGGAAATAAATAACCTCACTACAGCAAAACAAAAAGTAGCCAAACACAAAAATACACTACCATAGCCAACATCAATACCAAATGATCTAACAGCCACTGGTCATTAATCTATCTCAACATCAATGGACTCAATTCTCCAATAAAAAACACAGACTAACAGAATTGATGTGTAAACAAGACCCAACAATCTGTTGCATAGAGGAAACACACCTATGTCACAAAGATAGACATTACCCGAGAGTAAAGGGCTGGAAGATGGTTTTCCAAGCAAATGGACCCAAGAAGCAAGCAGAAGAAACCATTCTAATGTCTAATAAAATAGACTTTCAACCAAAATAATAAAAAAGATAGAGAAGGACGCTTAATACTCATCTAGGGAAAAATCCACAAGGAAGTTATTACAATCCTGAACATCTATGCCCCAAAGCAAGGGCACCCACATTTGTAAAAGAAACATAAATAAAACTTAAACCATACATAGAGCCCCATACATTAACATTGGGAGACTTCAACACCCCATTCTCAACAAAGGGCAGGTCAACAAAACAGAAATTAAACAAAGAAACAATAACTCTGACAGAGGTCATGAATCAAATAGACCTAACAGACATTTACAGAACCTTTCACCCAAACACAAAAGAATTTATCTTCTTCTCATCACCTTATGGAACCTTCTCCAAAACAGACTATATAGTTGGTCACAAAGCAAGACTAAACAGATCCAAGAAGATTGAAAAAATCCCTTGTATCCTATCTGATCACTAGGGGCTAAAGCTGGACCTCAATGACAGAAATAGCAAAAGTCCTACACACAGTGGAAACTGAAGAACTTGATACTAAATGACAGCTGGGTCAGAGAAGAAATAAAGAAAAAAAGTTAAAGTCTTCCTAGAATTCAATGAAAATGAAGGCACAATGTACCCAAACTTATGGGACACAATGAAAGCAGTGCTAAGAGGAAAGTTCATAGCACTTAGTGCCTTCAAGAAGAAATTTGAAACATCTCATTCAGGCAACTTAATGGCTCACCTAAAAGCTCTAGAAAAAAAAAAGAAGCAGACAAACCAAAGAGGAGTAGATAGCTGGAACTAATCAAACTCTAGGATGAAATTAATAAATTAGAACAAACAAAACAATTCAAAGAAACAATGAAAACAAGAGCTGATTTTTTAAGAAAAATCAAAAGATAGACAAATCCTAAGCCAAACTAAAATGCAGAGACACTATCCAAATCAACAAAATCAGAAATGAAAACGGGGAAATAACCACAGACAGTGAAGAAATCCAAACAATAATTAGGTCTTACTTCAAAAGCCTATATGCCACAAAATTTGAAAATCTAAATGAATTATCTGACGGATTCCACATGCCAAAACTTAATAAAGCCTAGGTAAATTAATTAAATAGTCCTATACCCCTAAGGAAATAGAAGCGATCATCAAAAGTCTCCATGCAAAAAAAGCCCAGGGCCAGATGGTTTCAGCACAGAATTCTACCAGACCTTCAAAGAAGAGCTAACTCCAATACTCTTCAAACTATTCCACAAAACAGAAACAGAAGGAACACTACCAAACTCATTCTATGAAGCCATAGACACCTTGGTTCCTAAATCTCACAAAGACCCAACAAAAAAAGAGAATTTCAGGCCAATCTCCCTCATGAACATTGATGCAAAAATACTCAACAAAATATTTGCAATCCAAATCCAAGAACATATCAAAGATATCATCCACTATGACCAAGTAGGCTTCATCCCAGGCATGCAAGGGTGGTTCAATGATCCATCAATGTGATCAACCATATTAACAAACTGAAAGAAAAAAGCCACATGATCATCTCCTTAGATGCCAAAAAAGCATGTGACAAAATCCAACATCCATTCATGTTTTAAGTATTCAAGATATCAGGAATACAAGGCACATACCCCAACATAGTAAAGGTGATATACAGCAAACCTATAGCCAACATCAAACTGAACGGAGAGAAACTTAAAACAATCCCACTGAAATCAGGGACAAGACAAGGCTGCCCACTCTCTCCATCATAGTTCTGGAAGACCTTGTGAGAGCAATAAGACAATTAAAGGAGATCAAGGGGATACAAATTGGAAAGGAAGAAGTGAAAGTATCACTATTTGCAGATGATATGATAACATACCTAGTGATCCCCAAAATTCTACCAGGGAACACCTAGAGCTGATTAACACATTCAGCTAAGGGGCTGGATACAAAATTAACTAAAAAAAAAAAAATCAGTAGCCCTCCTGTACACAAAAGAAAAGACAAAAGGGCTGAGAAAGAAATTAGGGAAACAACACCCTTCACAATAGCCACAAAGGACATAAAGTACCTTGGTGTGAACCTAACCAAGCAAGTCAAAGACTTGTATGAAAAAAAAATTCAAGTCTCTGAAGAAAGAATTAGAAGAAGATATCAGATGATGGAAAGATCTCCATGCTCATGGCTTTGCAGGAATAATAGAGTAAAAATGGCCATCTTACCAAAAGCATCTACAGATTCAATGCAATTCTCATCAAATTACCAACACAATTCTTTACAGGCCTTAAAAGAAAAATTCTCAACTTCATATGGAATAACAAGAAAGCCAGAATTGCTAAAACAATCCTCTACAATAAAAGATCTTTTGGAGGTATCTCCATCCCTGATCTTAAGCTGTATTATAGAGCAACGATACTAAATACTGCATGGTACTGGCATAGAAACCGACTGGTATATCAATGGAATTGAATAGAAGACCCTGAAATAAATCCACACACTTATGGACACCTGATTTTGACAAAGATGCCAGAACCATTCAATGGAAAAAGACAGCATCTTCAACACATGGTGTTGGTCTAACTGGATGTCTACATGTAGAAAAATGCAAATAGATCTATACTTAACACCCTGCACAAAACTAAAGTCTGAGTGGATTAAAGACCTCAATATAAAACAGACACACTAAATCTGTTAGAAGAAAAAGTGGGGAAGGGCCTGGACCTCATTGGCACAGGAGACAACTTCCTGAACAGAACACCAACAGCACAGACTCTAAGAGCATCAATCAATAAATAAGACCTCATGAAACTGAAAAGCTTTTGTAAAGCAAAAGACACTGTTGTCAGAACAAAATGACTGCCTACAGATTGGGAAAGCATTTCACCAACCCTATATCTGATAGAAGGCTAATACCCAGTATATATACAGAACTCAAGAAGTTAAACAGTAACAAATCAAGTAATCCAATTTAAAAAAATGGAGTACAGAACTAAACAGAATTCTCAATAGAGGAATATCGAATGGCAGAGAAACACTTAAAGAAATTTTCAACATCCTTAGTCATCAGGGAAATGCAAATCCAAACCAACCTGAGATTTCACCTTACACTCATCAGAATGGCTAAGATCAAAAACTCAAGTCACAACACATGCTGGAGAGGATGTGGACAAAGGGGAACCCTCCTCCACTGCTGGTGTAAACTTGTACAACCACTGTGGAAATCAATCTGGCACTTTCTCAGACAACTAGGAATAGCGCTTCCTCAAGATCCAGCTATACCACTCCTAGGCATATATCCAAAAGAGGCTCAAGTACACAATACGGACATTAGCTCAAACATTTTTGTAGCAGCTTTATTTGTAATAGCCAGAAGCTGGAAACAACCCAGATGCCCCTCAACTGAGGAATGGATACAGAAATTGTTGTACATCTACACAATGGAATATTACTCAGCAATAAAAAAACAAGGAAATCATGAAATTTGCAGGTAAATGGTGGGAACTGGAAAAGATCATTCTGAGTGAGATACCCCAGAAGCAGAAAGACACACAGGGTATATACTCACTCATATAGACATATAATGTAAGATAAACCTACTAAAATCTGTGCACCTAAAGAAACTAATCAAGAGGGAGGACTCTCTAAAATGCTTAATCCCTATCCAGAAAGGCAAAGAGGATGGACATCAGAAGAAGGAGAAAACAGGGAACAAATCAGGAGCCTGACACAGAGGGCCTTTGAAACACTCTGCCCTGCAGACTATCAAAGCAGATGCTGAGACTTATGGACAACCTTTGGACAGAGTGCAGGGAATCTTATGAAAGAAGTAGGAAACAGTAAGATCTGGAGAGGACAAGAACTCCACAAGGAGAGCAACAGAACCAAAAAAATCTTGGCTTAAGTGTCTTTTCTGATACTGATACTCCAACCAAGGACTATGCATGTGGATAATTGGACCCCTGCACAGATGTAGCCCATGGCAGTTCAGTGTCCAAGTGGATTCCATAGTAATGGGCACAGGGACTGCCTCTGAAGTGAACTGATTGGCCTGCTCTTTGATCACCTCCCCCTGAGAGGGGAGCAGCCTTACCAGGCCACGGAGGAAGACAATGCAGCCACTCCTGGTGAGACCCAATAGACTAGGATCAGAAGGAAGGAAAGGAAGACCTCCCCTATCAGTGGACTTGGGGGGGAGCATGTGTGTAGAAGGGGGAGGAGGGGAGGGAGTGTGAGTGGGGAGGGAGGGAACTACAGGGGGACTACAAAATGAATAAAGTATAATTAATAAAAAATTTAAAAAAACCCACCACTATGAATTGTTGTTCTTTACTGTGTATTGTTGTATTGTGCTGTGTTGTGTCTTACATTTAAATCTTTAATCAGTTCCTGAATTGATTTTTATGTATGTGAGTCCAATTTCACTCTCTGCATGTGAACGTCACGTTTTCCCAGCAATGTTTGTTGGAAGTACTATCTTGTCTTGTGAATTCTTGATAGCCTTGTCAGAAGTCAGCCAAGTGTGTATGTGAAGATTGCTTTCTGGGCTTTATTTCATTGCTTTGTTGATCTATGTGCCTGTTTGCAGTAGGATCAACGCAGCTTTGTGATATAATGTGAAATCTGATATTGCTGCTCTCAGCTTTGTACTTTCATTCAAGACTGACTTGCTCTTTTCAGTCTATGTGAGTCTTCAGATTCCTTGACAGGAAGGAGTGGGAGTGAGTGGGTTGAAGGGGTGAAATGATAGTGGTAAAGTATAAGCATGCCAAGCCCAAAGCTTCAATCTGAGGTGCCACCCCCACATCCGGAGATACTGGGGAGGGGGGAGAAAGGTGTGAGAGAGACATTTTTCTCTAACAATAAGGTCATTTATATTTTAAGAGATAACAATTTGTAAATCACTTGAGGTGGTATAAACATCTAGTTGTAGGACTCTTCAGCTTAAGAACAAGGATATGTCTCATATGTTTGTTACATTTAATTACTTTCATTAGTGTTTTGTAGCTTTCAGTGTCTCACTTCTAAGTTTTTTGCTAGATAATTGAATTTTTTTGGGGGGGTGCCATTTTAAACAGTTATTTCTCTGAGTTCATTTTCAGAGTCTGTTAGTCTATAGATGTACTACTGGGTTTTGTCTGGTTTTGCATCTTTACAACTTCACTGAGTTAACTTTAGTTATTTGGGAGAACCCGGGGTTTTCTGTCTATTACTTTTGCTTCACATAGGCAACTTTACCTTCTCCTTTCTGATCCCGATCTGGATGTGCTTTCTGTAATTGTCTGGTTACGGGTGAGCTCTGTTGGATGGAGGTGGAGAGAATGCTCCTATTTAATGTGCTGCTGATCTTAGACTAGGCTGTAAGTTCCACCTTGAGTATGACTGATTGGCATGTTCATCCATATTATTTATTAGGTTAAGATACTTTCTCCTGCTCTCACTTGATAAGGACATGTCATTGAAAATGGGTCAAGCACAATCTGTCCCCAAAGAGAGATATGATGATGTGATTGTTTATTTCTTAAATGGCTGCAGTAAGGCACCACATTCATTGATTCTTATGTATCAAGCTACCTTTAAATTCCAGGGCTGAAATTTACTTCTCCATGGTATATGATCCCTTTAACTTGTTGTTGCTTTTAATTTTGCAGAGGATTTTTATGTTTATGTTCAACAACGACCCTGCTCTGTGTTTTTTTGCTTTGTTTTGTTTTTCTGCTCTGTGGTTTTTCTTTACTTTGTTTAGCTTCGAAATCAGAGAAATGCTTCATAAGCTGCACTTGAAAGTAATCCCTTCTTTTCAGTCTATTGGAAGTATTTGAGAAGAGCTGGCATTGAATAACTTTTTGCTGAAATTCATTTCATTCAGATCTGACTTGTGGCTTTTCTTTTTAACTTTAGATTTATTGATTCAAACTACAAGCTAATTATAATTTTATTAAAATTTTGTATTTCTTCATTGTTTGCTTGGTAGTTTGTATGTTTCTAATAATGAATCCATTTTTAGGTTGGTTATTGATATGTAAGTGTTCATCAGGGTCGCCTGTGATCTTTTTTATTTCTGTGACAACAGGTATAGATTTTCATATTTCATTTCATATTTTGACTAGTCCAATCACTTTTGTTTCCTTAGTCTAGCTAATGGTCAGTTTTTGCTATCTTTTCAAAAAACCATCTCTTAGATGTAGTGATTTTTAACTTTTTGTATTTTCTAGTCTCTGCTAAATTCCTGTGAAGACTTTCTGCTAATTCCAGGAATGGTATTTCCCAATTGGTATGGTCTTTCCTTGAGGTATAGTTGGGTTATATGCATTTCAAGAGATGGAAGTTCTCGTATAAATAGGCTATTTTACCTGGTCATTGTTCAAACATGTGTTGCATGGCATAGACATATATGTGAATTTTTCAGGTTCCACCCATGTTGACCACACTAAATATCTGGTGTTCAGTTCTTTTAGTCTTAAATTTGGTGAGGTTCATTGCATGACCTATGTGACATGTAATATATCCTGGAAAAAAATTGCGTGAACTGGCAGAACATATTTCATGGTACAGCTGGTTGGAATCATCTCCATATATCTGTACTATGTCTTTGTTCTACAATTTTATTCAGCTCTTCTAAGTCTTCTATCTGCTCTTCCTTCTCCTCCTCCTCTTTTTTCCCTCTTGTCCACTTTTTGCAGCACCTCCCTAAGCAGGCTAGCCTAGAGTAGTCCTTATGGTCCTCCGGAAGTGGGCCCTTCTCCAGAAGCAGAACTTCACTCTGTATTGTTTTGCTGTTGTTTGTTTTGTTTGAGACTTATTTACTATCTTAAGTGTATAGATATTTTATCTGGATGTATGTCTGGATACTATGTGCATGCCTGGTGCCCTGACAGGTAAGAAGTAGTCACCAAATTCTCTGGAGCCAGGTTGATAGATGATTGTGAGCCATCATGTGGATCCTCAGGGAGAGCAGCAATGTTCTTAACTACTGAGCCATCTCTCCAGTGCTGGTTTATTCTATTTTTGAGAACTATTATAATTAACACCTTTAGGAAATTCTACATAAATTAACAAAATTAATTTTGTTGGGCCTTCTTTTGCGTGTAGGCACACGCACTTTCTCACACTAACACACGCATATGCTTTAGTGAACTAAACTAACATTGTCTTTGCACTTGCACTTCTGGAAAGCCATACAATAGAGATATGACAACAGAGCAGATACTGTCTAAAACATCAAAGAGGCCTTACTACTTTCCAAGTTTCAAGAATGAATGACAACTTTTCACAGTCTAGTGTAAAAACAAATTTATCAAAACATACAAAAGGAAATGATCAAAAAGGAATCCATCAATTTTTCTTCTGAAATGATTTTAGGAATAAAGAGGAAGGCAAATTCAAAACATTTAATCTTTCCCAGGAATCTAGAATGGACTATACTTACTTGATTCTCAAATCTGATAATCCATCCTGTGGCCTCACATAATGGTAAAAGGAAATGTATTCTGGATACATCATTCGTTAAAGAGTTGTCTAAAATAAGACTACTAATTGTTGATAAAAACTCTGATTTCTGTTTTTTTTTTCTGTTCTTCACTAGCTCAGTTAATTTAAACTATTAAATTTAGTTAATATTATATAATTGAAAGAGAGTAATCAAACAAAGGGACAAGGATCCAATAGTTTCAAGTTTTTCAGTTACAACAGGAAATTTCTCCACAGAAAAAAATAGATTTTAAACATTTTAGCACAGAGAAAGTAAATATTTTCAACTGTGTTATGTTAGACAATCTTTATTTTCTTTGAGTCGAGATCACTTGTTAATTCTGCAACAACAATGGTTATGTCTTCATGGGAAGCAGATAAAGCTTTGGATTCTAAGTCTGCCAAACATATTGGAATGCCCTTTTTATTGGCAACTATTTAATTTCGAACAGTAGCTTTGGAAATTTTGGTTTGTATTTCTGTTACATGGTGTTATAACAATGACCTCTAATCCCTTACTCGAAACACTTGAGAACAGATGCATTCCATAATATAAAAAAATGAAGCATTTGATTGCAGAAGTTGTTTGATGTAATTTAAATATGTGCTAAACTACTTAGGCACTTTCCGTGTACCCTGAACAGTACAAAACTGGTTACCAACTGTTCTTGCTATCAGGAAGTTTACAACTGTGTAATAATGCAGATGACTGCTGTGAGTAACCCTTCCTTGTAGAGTTATAAAATTCTCCAGACACTCAGAGGCATAAATTCATCCGCTAGACTGGGTAACTCAGAAACAGCTCAATGATGTGTGGACTTGCTTTTCAATGTTACAATTTTCCCGCAAATTCTCTTCACTGATTTTGTTTCTTCTCTAGCTCTATTGTCATTTCCTCTCTACGTACTAATAAGATTGACAGTGTAATCTCTGCATCATCACACACTCAAACCCCCATGGCTGACCATCAGACTATCAAGCAAACAGCACGGTGCTTGGTGATCTTCTATTCAAAGGGCTGATAAAGCAGCTTCCTCAACTCACTGCTCCTAATACCGATGCTTCTATTTTTAAGGCATGCGAAGATCATTATCAAGACGTAATTTTTTTCTCCACACCACAGCATTCACCTATGTTCACTGGCACTGTACATTGGCAGAGATACCTAATTGTCTCTACAATCCAATTATAAATCACTTCTACCATCCTGAAAAAAAAAAAAAAAAAAGATTAAGAAATCCCAAATGCTCAGAAAGCAATGCAGTACAACTATGTATTACCTAATAATCTCACAAAAATGTATTAACATTTTGGGGGGGAATTTAAGACATCATTCCAATACTAAACTTGTTGATGTCTCTATAGTGAGTCAGAGAAATGCTCATTTCAAATAGATAAAATCTATGAACAAATGAACTGATTCAAATCAAGCCACATTTTACCTCTGAAATATCTTACCTCATATACCTCCACACCTCCAGTGAAGGAATAATAACTTTCATTCAGATTTAGAATTGACAAGAAAGGTACTAACCTAAAGTAGTCACCTTATATGGTCCTTGGGAAAATTCGAGAGAAAAGTGGTTAGCATCTTACAGGTACAGAGAAGATTTAGTCTCTCCATGAATGTGTAGGCTGCTTGTGGTGGATTCTGTAAAGCTCTCTCTATGTACTAAGAGGACTTGGTTCCAGAGCCCCTGACTATGTAACTGGCTTGAGATATTGTTGTGAAGTGGGAGCTGGGTGTTAATGCACCTTAAGTATCAAGCTCTGCGTCTATCATTATTCTAATGTTTACATAGAACATATTATGCCGATGGGAATTATGTTTTCCACTATAGAGATCAAAGCTTAAACTTTTTCTGCTCGGGGTCCCTTTTTTACCAGAGAAACCTTATCAACCATAGGTATATAGGTATTTTCTGATAATAAACTGTAAATAATTATTTTAAATGATTCTTTTATATATGTCCTTATTTATTAAAGACTAAAACAAATATGCATAAAATGAGATAGTTGTTCTTATTTTTTATATAATTAATTCAGTTTTGGCTGAATATGTCTATATAGACAGGTACTCAATATTTTTCAGTTATAGTTGTCAGTGTGGGGAATGTTGTTTCACAAAAATATGTTGTACAAATGACAAAAAACAATGTTTAAGAATTCCAGAAATTGTTAGAAATTATCTCTAATAGCAAGTCAAAATTATTTTCATTTTTCCCGATTGATTTTTATTTATTTTTATTTTTTGAGACAGGGTTTCTCTGTGTAGCCTTGGTTGTTCTGAACTCACTCTGTGGACCAGGCTGTTCTTGAACTCACAGAGATCCACCTGCTTCAGCCTCTCTGAGTGCTGGGATTACAGATGTGCACCCCATTGTCCAGCTTATTTTAACTTTTTAAAATGTAACTAAAACCAGAAGCTCAAAACAGAAAGTTTGAAAACAAACATAACACAAGGCAAAACCACACAAATTTGATGACAACATATTGTTGATAATTTTATCAATTTATCACAATCTGGAATGTTCTGAAAAGTGAGGGAACTATCTAGATCAGAATGGCCTGAGACCATGTCTATGGAGAATTGTCTTTATTACCTTTATTGATGCAGGAAAACATTAAAACCATAAAAGAGGGTGGCACCATTCCCTAGGTTGGCTCCAGGAAGAACTGTATACCGAGCACACCGTGTAAACACGTACACTTCTATTCTTTCTCTTCTCTTGGCTACAGATGCAAGGGCTGCTTCATGTTCCTATAGCCTTGAAGTCCCCACAATGTGGAACTGTAACCACAAATTTTGACCAATTAAATTATTTTTCTCCTTTAAAGTTGCTTTTACCATAGTCTTGTTTTTGCCATTGCTTGTTTTTGGCTTTGTCATACACAGCTATTAAAACAAGATACAAAATAAGGGATAGTGATAGGAAATTATTAATCCTTTGTTTTCCATAATTAAACCATTTTATTTCTACAAGATCAGAGAACTTTGAATATATTGTAAAATACTGCAGTTACTAGCCTACAGCAGCATGGAATATAAATTAGAATGTTTTATTGACATTCCACTACAGTGCATAGGGTGACAAGAGTGTACATTGAGGGCAGCATCTTCATGTATTTAGAACCAAGGCTGCCTTGAAGTGATCTGATACTTCACAGATAAGCACTGGGGGACTGGTGATTCAGCTTACCTGATAAGACCCTTACAAAGCAGCCATAAAGACCTGATTTCAGATTCACAACACCTCTTCTAAGAAGAAGCCGAACACATACAAAGCAAGGAATATAAAAAGTTAGGTGTGGCAGTGTGTGCCTGTATTTCCAGTGCTGTGGATGGAGAGGTGAGAGAATCTCTGTGGCTATGTGTCTAGCTAACTTGTGAGTTCCAGGGTCACTGGAAGACTCTGTCTCAAAAAATAAGGTGTAAGAGACTGAGGAAGCCACCAAATCCAATGTCAGTCTCTGGGTTCCACAGGCATATTCCCCTACATGAAACACACACATACACACACACACACACACACACACACACACACACGTGAAGCAAGATCTAGACCTTAAACAGCTTAGTACAACACCAACAGTCAAAGATCTAAACTGTAGAGTGCTGGCTATTCAAAAACTTGTTTAAACCTCAAAAACAACTTCTAGTGAGGATAAACTGTCAATGTGGTAGAATGCCAAGGCTCAAGTGTCATATCTAGGTAAGTAAAAACGTCTTTGATCTATAATGATTTGATAGTTTGAACTACAAGAGACACAAGAGTAGGTAGAGGAATGAGTGGGTACTGTTGTGGGGATATTAGAGGGGATAGAAGCAGGCAACAGGTGAAAAAAATACAGCAGAATGGAAATGAGAACAGGTTCATTTTTCAAAAGAAAGTTGCCTGAGAGAAGAGAAAATACATAGAAAGTTATGTGAACTCTTTAGTAAAGGAAAATGGAAGGTGCTCTGCAGGCACAGAGGGAGCTGCGTTAGTGACAGCTTCAAACACCGATGCAGGACAACAGACATATGTCTCAGTGACAGCTTGCAGACACTTGAAGCCCAGGCTGGAAGTTCCTGAGATTAGTGTGAGGCTATAAATTGCTTTAGGAGGCCTTTAGCTGCCAAAAATAACTATAGTTTCAAAAGATCTATATTTTCATGTGGTGACCAGATCCTGTCAATACTTAAGTTACACTTTGAACCCTTTCAATTCCCTTCATTTATTCTATGTAAAGTTAATGAGCATACACACATACACACATGTGAGCAACAACAGAGAGGAAACATTTACATACACACACAGGCACACCCTCCAACACAGACATTTGAACAATAAAAATAAATGTTTGAGTCCAATCTGGTGGCAGAGGCCTCCACTTAAAATACTTAGAAGGCTGAGGCATGAAGATCCTTGGTTTGAGACCAATGTGTGCTACATAGAGAGAATTTTCTAAAAACAAAGGGTGAGAGACAGAAACAGTGAGACAAAGAGAGAGGAAACAAAGAGAGAGAGGCATGGATTTCTAGCTGGGAACATCCATAACCCTAGCATTTGCAAGCCCGAGGCAAGAGAATATTGAGTTCAAGGCCAGACTCCCATACAGAGAGAGGCCCTATTTCAGGATGGTTCTTAAAAGGGGAAGAGGATGAGAGTTCAGCTCTTATTTGACTTGATGTGCTAGAATGGGTTGGTAGGGTCATTCCCTTTTCTGAGTATAGAGGAAGCGAGAAGGAGAAGAGAGAGGAAGCATGGTAGGGATATAGAGTTAATATATAAATTAATTAACTATTTATTTAAAAAAAAGAAAGAATGAAAATGCACCAAAGCTCCAAGGCTTTACTGTTGAGGGCCCATGCTACTGATTTATGTGTTTCTATAATGCTGCTGTGTAAACTCTATATAATCACATACAAGGCAGCTTCACCTGACTCTAAGCCTGTTTGCTGTGTTATTGTTTATTTCAAGAAATGAAACGGAAAATATGCTTGCAATAAGAAACAAGGAGAGGGAAGATCTGCATCAGCAAGGATTGAGAAAGAGTTAGCAAAGGCAAATGGTTGTGTAAATTGCTAGGAGTTCAGAGTTCCAAGTGAATCTACACAGTGGGATCCAAAGAATGGGACAGACTCCTGCAGTGTTCCCTACAGGGGAGATAAGGGAGGGAAGTGCCCGTGAGACAGGATGTGCCTAATCTAGCAAAGATAAGCCTTGGAGGCCAAGCAAGCAAGTTTGCCAGGGAGGTGTGAACAGGCCACCTTGGAGTAATGAAAGAAGAGGAGACCCTTGACCTCTGGAACTTGGAACAGGGACAAGGCACGTGGCTAGAGCATCCAGGTAGACAGCAGCATGCCCTGGTCTCCGTGTCAGAAAGGAGAATAGGATTCCTAAATGCTGCAATGAAGTGTGCACACAAAGAAAGCAAGCACAGCATTCAGGACATGACACATCTGAGAGACTGAGAAAGGAAGTTAGGCTGAGTGAAGGACCCTCAGATAGCTGCTTAGGTAACTCTTCTCCTTCAGGATACATAATATCTAATTTCCAGTGTCCTTCCTGTCAATCATTTCTGCTGCACTTGATACTTTTTGTTAAAATTGCCAATAAATAGAAAAAAAATCATTAACTCCTTATTATGAAGCTAAGCATTTGACATTTTATTTTGGCAAGCAAAATTTCAACAAATGTAATTTTCACATTTAATTGCTTTGTTGCTGTTACTCAGGAATTTGACAGAGTTTCAGGTAATGGCTTGGATGGGGTGTTCTGATGGCATCACAGAGCCATCAGCTCTTCTGAGGGAGGATGAGCAGAAGCTAGGACATGCACAATACAGAGGGTAGAGTGATTGCCAGCAGCCTACTTCAGCTTCTCTTCCCTCTGTAATAAAAGCAAGAGCTGCATCGTTCATGCTGTACATAGTATTGGCTTGGGAATTCAGCAATCATCTCTCTCCTCATTACTCAGGTCAGATTATCAACTTTGGTTTCATTTATCAATGTGCAAACAACAGCATCCAAAGACTTTAATTTGGTTTACTCTGCTCTTCTGGAGCCCAGTGTAGAAGCTCAGTCCATGACAATGGCTAGCCATAAAGTTTATATTCACAAAGTTCAACAAAAATTGAGGATTCAGTTTCATGGTTATTATCATCTTTAAGATAAGGAAATATGCCAGCCATGAAGTTTATTTTCACAATCTTCCACACAAATGGAGGATTCAGTTCCATTATTATTATTATCATTTTCTAAATAAGGACTAGAGCTGTAAAAGGCTAAGTAATGTGACTAAAGTCCAAAGGCAGCAGAAAGTTGACATTCGAAAGATATATGCTTAAACTCCTGATTCACATTGATTTTTCTACACTGCTCAGCACTTTGGTTACAATTATGGCTAAGGGTGACTCAGCCCATACACGTAGGGAAATCTTGCTCATCAAAAGATTTAGAAGTTTATGTTGAGAAATGTACTATAGCTGGTAAGGAAAACACAGTCTCTTACACTTTGATACAACTACAAGTAATTCAGTGATTAAATAGGAAAAAAAGAACTGCCTAGAAAGAGAACAGAAGAGATAACATTGTCTGTATGTCAGGGAAAAGAGCTGAGTAGACTGGAATTATTGTGTTATTTAAGGGAGGATCCTAAAGGAAGAGAAACAACAAACAACAGATAAGAAAGTATAGGTATTAAAACACCTCATGCATTGTGAACTATTGGTTTTATTGAGTATGGGTCCACGCAGTTCTCACAGCAAATCTGTTAAGTAGCTATGATGATCCCATTCTATAAAGAAAGGAATTATGAATCTGACTGGTAGTTTGTGATAATATTATGTGAAGTTGTGAAGTCTGGCATGTGAAGTCTTCCCTCCCTTTAATTGGTAACCTCTTAGTTCAAGCTGTCATCTGTGGATTAGAACTATTAGAAACCATGGCAACCCAGAAACATTCAGTACATAACAAATGTATATGGGATGTAAGCATATCTAAGAACAGCATGTGACTCAGGACAAGGACGTTTGAGAAACACTTTTTTTCAGGAGTCAAGACCTAAATTGAGACTTGCACGGGTTGGCAAAAACGATGTTTTATTTAAAAACAGAAAAGGGGCGTTACTGGGAGTCTCGGAGCCATGCAGAAATGAGTTTCACTCTCGGTTTAAAGTTATCACTTTGTCTTGTTAATAACATGCTCGGACAGCATTGATTATAAGTACTATTATTTAACATACACAGAGTCAAAGAGCAAGTTGTTTCTCAGCGTACATCACCTGGAATTGTTTTATCAATGGCAAGATTCTTGAAAATGCTCTTATTATATTTATTCATTAATTTTGTGGAGTGTGTATATATGTGTGTGTGTGTGTGTGTGTGTGTGTGTGTGTGTGTGTGTGTTTGTAATAGCTCATGAGTGGAAATCAGAGGACAGCCCTAAAGAGTTGGTTCTTTCCTTCTACCACATGTCAAGAAGGTTGAAGTCAGGCCATAGGGCTTTCTGGCAAGCACCTTTATCTGCTGAATAATCTCATTACCCACCTCCCCAGTCTTTCATTTTGTACATGTTAAAGCTGTTGTTTAAGGCAGTTTTTCTTCTCACTGAGGTTCAGTGCTCATGGCGTCCCCATTGATAGAGAGGAACAGCACACTCCTAGTATCTTTAGATGACCTATCATCGAGAGCTTATCAGTGTGCCCTGTTTGGTAGCTCTACTGTCCTAAACAGTGAGACTGAGCACCTGACTTTGTCACTTCCCCACAAGTCATCACATGTGGAACCCAGAACATAACAGAGACAGTTATCTCTTATTCTTAAAAGATAAGAAAATGTCCTAAGTTTCCCATCGGTTGTGAAGCACTTGAAAGCACATTGTAGACTCCTCGGAAATCCGCACTCAAACATGTCTCCATGTCAACCAGGAAGAACTTGAAGCCTGTTTTCTCTCGTCCACACTCAACTGATAACTCAAAAACACTGAGATTAAGTGACTGATCGCATGCTTGTCTCTTTGTCTTCAGGCTGGAGCACAGGAAGAGATATTTCCTGGGGGTAAGATAGTATCTAGGTTTACAGCGGAACAAGTCTTAGCAATATCCAGGCTCGCCACTTACTTGTAACAGTCAAATAAATTTCCACCAACCTTGGCATAATTAATACACCCATAGAGAACTATTGCTCAGTAATTTAAACAAGAAGGTAAATAACTGTGGAAGCTTGGCTTTCATGACTCTGTATGTCAGCTGTCTCAAAGTAGCTCATACAAATAGGATGAAACAAGAGAAGGTATAGGAACAGCTTCTTTTATGTTTCCTGTGTTTGTTGAGACTACTCTCAGATTTTAGCTTCACTTCTGAAGTCATATACATGTTCTATTTTATTTAACCCCATAAATCAGGAAGTGGTTAATATGATTCATCTGAGAATCAACCATTGCAATGACCTATGTCTAAATGTTGTTTTTTTTTATACTCACTTGATATTAGAATGAAAAGGAAAGGATGGCAAGTCATGGTCTCTGCATCCTTGCGTCATTGGTCCTTACCCACGTAATGCCTATGATCTCACTGTGATCCATGATTGGAAGTTGGCTTGGCTTAAGTCTTTAGGCTGAGCTAAAATTTCTATGCCAAAGATTAGAACAGAAATAGGCATTAGAAAAGCTCCACTCAGTGAGATGAGTAAAAATGCATCAGCCTTTAACGAGAAGAATTTTAAACGTTTCAATGTGGCAGATGTCTCAAAGAGATATTTGTGTAGGCTGCCATTATGATAAAATCTTGAGGCGAGTTTTTCCCAAAAATCCAAAGACAGTGAAAATATTCATAAAGATGACACACTTTCCTGTCATCCAATTTAAAAAAAAAAAAAAAAAACAACTATTACTTTAATCTCCTTCACCAAAGATGGCTCAACAGTCTGCAACATTAAAAAAAAGAAGAAAGAAAAAAAAAAGGAAAGAAAGAAAAAGAGTCCCTTTGAAGGGCTATAGATCATAAAAAGGGCTGGCTGCCCAAGACCTCATAGTCCTGTAGGGAAGAAAGACACATATGTGTCACTGAATCAGGGCATATTCGGATGAGTTATACTATCATTTCCTCGTGAAGTCCTGATGGGGCTTCCCAAATATGGGTTCATGATCCCTCATCTGTATATCTAGGACATGCTAATGTATCCACCAGTCTCCCTTTCCTAATAACCAATTCCAGTTTGATGTGTGCTAATGTTAGACACAGGGTAATATCACTTCCCCACACACTGTCTTTTGAAACTAGCTATCACCATATGTGTCAGTTACTTTTCTGTCCCTGTGACAAAATGCCTAATGAAAGCAACAAAAAGAGTGACCCTTGGGTTGCCTCTGGTGGCACATGTCGGTAGAGGTGAAGGCAAGGAGAGTTGCAAGATGAAAGCCAACCTGGGCTACACCTTTAGAAACTAAGAGTCCATCACAGTAAGTAGTTCATTTATGACAGAAGGAGTATATGGTGAAACTTGTTTGTATACAAGTTTACCAAGAACCACAGGCCGTGGAAGGGAAGGCCTCTCTATAGATTTCCAAAGAAGCTTTCAAAGGCTCGGCTCACTAATAGAGAGTTAGTTCTGCAAGCCACGCCTAACTTCCTAAAGGTTCATGGTGTCCCACAATAGTGCCAAAATCCAGGGAACAATCCCCCTCCCCCGACAAGAGACTGTGGGAACATTTGGTTTTAAATCATCACACCATGTGACTCACTTGTGGCCAAAATGAAGTAATTAAATTAGCCTATAGGTTCTGCCTCCACTCTACTTCTCTTATTAACCCTTCCACAGCCCTCCTTGAGACAGCACGGTGGGAAGATGTGATGGGAGATAGTCCAGCCTTTAACAATGAATGAGAGCCATGTGCTAACAATAGCAAAGCAGTAACATGAGCTTGAAGACCATAAACTTAGCGGAAATGAGGTGTCATATCTAATGCTGTATAACTGCCAGGGAATGTGAAATGAGACAAATAAACATGTATCCTCTAAAGCCGTGATGGGATTTTTCCTAAATGCAGACAAACTGTTTCACAACCAATTATTCTGTCATAAAACTTAACCCATTGGTTTATTAATCAGTTGCTTAATTCTCCATCTATAGAGAACTTAAGCCCATTAAAGTAACAGCACATAGTCTTCTTGGTCAATTTATGGCTTAAATGTTCAGGAACTCACCAAGGAAAACAGAGTGGTGAATGGGACAGGCAAGATGAGCTTCTGGATTAGGAAGACCTTGTTACTGCCAAAATACCAGCAAAGTGAAGAGTTTTGCTTGGTTTCTCTCCAGGTTGTATGGGTTAAACTGAGGACTTTGGACATGCCAGGCAAATGCTTTACCACTGAGCTACTCTAGCCTGAACGAAGATTTGAAGGGTAGACTGAACTATGTATGCTCGGAAAGAAGGCTAAGGCCATGCCCCAGAAAGAAAAAAGGAAAAAAGAAAGAAAGAAAGAAAGAAAGAAAGAAAGAAAGAAAGAAAGAAAGAAAGAA